>NC_059102.1:343836344-344072713 GCF_020740685.1 Jaculus jaculus
AACCCTATTATCCATTGGCAATGAATGGATAGGCAAGCTGTCATCTATAAATATACAATGGATTATTATTCAGCCTTAAAAAAAATCCAACATACATTACAACATAGATAAACCTGTGGATGTTATCCTAAGTGGTAAAACTAGCCACAAACATATATTATATGGTTCCACTTATGTGAAGTACTCGGGGCAAGCAAAATAACAAAGGCAGAGGGGAACAGTGCTCACAGGTGTTGGAGTGGGCAGATGAGCAGTTTCTGAGTGGATACAGAATATCGGTTCTGCAAAACGAACAGAGCTCCGAGGTTGAATGAGAGCGACGGCATACCGCACTACGAATGTACTCCACAGCACTGAGCTGTGCACTCAAAACTATGATGGCGTTGCATATATAAAAGTTATCAATACGCACTGGAGAGATAGCTCAGCAGTTAAGGCATTTGCCTACAATGCATAAGGATCCAGGTTCAATTCTTCAGTACCCATGTAAAGTGGTGCATGCATCTAGAGTTCGTGTGCAGTGGCTAGAGACCATGACACACCCATTCTTTCCTCTCTCTCTCTTTCTCTCCCTCTCCAAATAAATAATAAAAAAATGAATTATCAATAAAATGATTTGAAATGGTCACAATGGTAAATTGTATGATGTGTGAATTTTATAATAATAATAATAATAATAATAATAGGTAGCCTTGGCCCTTGAGCACGCAGCATGGGGAAGAAAGCATCATTATAATGAATAATGACATAAATAACCATGTAATTACATTGAGAAATGTTACAGCAGTGGATCATAGGGCACTGTGAGGGCTTACTACTTCAGGATGTACTCTCTCTGCTCCCCTCCGCACCTCTCAGAGGAGGTGTGTCTGATAAATGGACATTTCAGTTACTACCAAGAAGAGGAAAAGATGAAGTTTGTCAGGCATTAAGAAATAGTGGCATTTCAGGGGGCTTGGGATGGCCCAGTGGCTAAAGAGCTTGCCACGCAAACATGAGAACGTGAGTTCAGATTCTAAGCACCCACATAAAATAGCTGTTACAGAGTGCGCCTGGGGAGGTGGAGGCAGGAGAAACCCAGTGACCTGCTAGCTAGCCAGTCTACTTGAATTAGTCCAATGAGATGAGACACCTTGTCTCAAAACAAAATAAAATAAAATAAAGTGAAGAGCAATTGAGGGAAATACCCATTATCAGCCACTGTCCACACACGTATGCACTCCTGCACACACGTACACAGATACACACGTAGGAAAACATACACACAGGTAACGATAATGATGGCATTTCACATAGGAGACAAGCACTTTGGTGATGCCAAGAAGGAGCAGGGCTGGGCTTCTTGGAGAGAGTGAACAGTCAGGAAGGTGCAGTGTGATGACCAACAGGAAGATCTGTGGGAGATGAGACCAGAGGGAGGCAAGGAAAAGGATCCTGTTCCCTCACTGGCTGAGTGACATCTTTGTGCTGGCTCCCCCTCACTGTAACGAAAGACCTAATTAAATTATATAGACAAAAATGGATATTTGGGCTCACAGTTTTCTCCAAGTCCATGATTAACTAGCTCTGTTGCTTTGCACCTGTGGTGAGTCGGGACCTCATAGTAAACATAATACACTGAGGGATAAACTGCTCACCTCATAGCCAGAGTGAGGGGGCGGGTGCACTTTCAAGATCTTTAAGAGTATGCTTCAAATAACCCCAAATCAAGCCCAGCTTTTCAAATACTCCCTCACCTCCCTACAGCACCAAGCCCTTAGGGGACATTCAGCACCCACATGATAGGATCTTCCTGAATATCAAGCACTGGGAGTTTAGAGCTACTACATCATGGGTGACGCCTTTCATAGGGCAGGTGAGATGTGTGGGGATGAACTATTAGAACAAAGACATGGGAATGGACTGTAAGACTGAAACATGGAAAAGAACTGCGGGAATATTTCTTATGGACCTTGCAAATAACTCTTTCTGAGATTACTACCATGAGGTGCTAACTTCCTTAGTTGTAACTTGCCCTAACGTTAACCTTACAACTATGCGATCCACCAGCTTAAAGCAACATGACTAGGTTTCCTCTGCCTTGGTGCACCTTTGGCCAGAGCAGCACTCTTGACCAATACTGACGAGTTCTGTTTAGAGATGCTGACTGATCTTGAGCTACCTTCTTTGCCCAATTTCCTCAGTGACCTGACTGGACTTTCAACTCAGAGCAAGCCTGTATGTGTAAGAAGAGCTGACCATGCCACCAAAGACAAGGAGGTCAGCAACTAAGGGCCACAGACCTGTTGAAGACAGCAGAGAGACAAAGTATGATTGCTCTTGTGGTCAGTGTGCATGGTGTTCTGGATCAGCGGAGTCCAGCAGGTCACTCCCCTAAATCCCTTCCTTTAACAAATACTTAAGGATTACCCAGAGTCAAAAGTTCCTTACCCTTTGCTCAATCTTCACTTCAGTTTCTTTTTTCTCCAGGCTGCTGCTTGAGGACTGGGTATACCAGGAGTTAGCTCTCCCACTTCTCAGGCTCTGCTCCTAGAAGCAGTTTGCATGCTTCTGAATAAGAAAATTCCAGAAGTTAGTCTTATAAATTCAGGGCTGTGTACCCCTAAATAGGACAGAGATGAAAAGTTCCCAGTCCATTGCAAACACCAGAGGCACTTTAACCTCTAAGCAGAGACGTCAGACTTTTAGTCAATCTTTTTCCCAAGACAAAACTGAACATTCCTACAAAGACAAATACGTCAGAGCTACCAGGGACTATGTGGACATTTAGTGAGCAACATAATAAAAAATATTCACTGCTTCTTGCAGAGTCCAAGATATATCCAAGTTCATTTATCTCTACAGACATTTTTGTTGGATAATAGGAAGTTTCAGATTAAACTCATTAGTTATTGTCCTAAAAGTTGTTCTTGGAAAGGGAAACAGAAAAGAAACTTCTGATTATAAAAGTTCAAATGAGGGCTGGAAAGATGGCTTAGCAGTCAAGGAACTTGCCTGTGCAGCCTAAGGATCCAGGTTCGATTCTCCAGGATGCATATAAGCCAGACGCAGATGAAGCCACAGCTGCTGGCACACTCAAGTTCCACCTTCATGGCTCCTGTGACACATCCTGTCCTTGAATTTCTGAAATCAGAATGTTCACACTCACAGGAAAGCAAGACATGGAGCAAAGCCGTGTGGTCTTTAGACAAATGCCATAAATTTCATTCTTCCTTCTGACATGACGTTGCCCTGGAGAGAAAGAGAGTGACAGAGAGAGAAAGAGAGAGGGAGAAAGGGAGAGAAGAGAGAAAGAGGAAGGGAAGTACAAAGACCAAAGGAGGTCCTGGACTTAGTGACTGAATTTTACTTTCCACCTTTTAGTACTCATCAGTGGCACTGTTTCCAGCAAGAGAATCAGCTTCTCTCTCCTTATGCCAGGAATAAACCCACAATTCTCTGAGTTCGTGTTTTGCTGAATTCACAAGTGATGGCCTCTTGCAACAGCGCTCTATTGAAATAGAAAAGTCTCGATGGTAAAGACAGGATGCCCTGATGGGGAAATGTCTGCAGTCACTATGGAGCTTGGCCAACACGCTCTGAGATGAGCCATTTTCAAGAGAGATGCTATGATTGCAGGTGTGAGGTGTCTGGACAAGCATCCCCATGCACAGGCAACTTCTCAGGAGCAGTAAGCAGCTCTCCTAGGCCAGAGCTCAGGGATTAAAGGGCCAGGAGCTGCCTGGAGAGGAACACAGGGCTCCTGCTTTTGGAGGAGAGCTGACAACTACAGTGTGGCCTGGGCACAAACAGGCTGATGCCAACAGATAAGGGTGCATGCTATGATTGCCAACATGGATGTGCACCACTGCGAATTCTCAGGAACTGTGATTTGACTGATATTTGTTCCTGATTTTAAAAGATTCAAACAGTGTTTTTTTTTCCTTATTTTTAAACATGTTATTTATTTTTTTATGTATGAGAGAGAAAGAATGGGTATGCCAGGGCCTCTAGCCACTGAAAGTGCCACCCTGTACACCTGCCTTTATGTGGGCACTGAGGAATTGAAGCTGGGTCCTTAGACTTTGCAGGCAAGCATCTTAACCACTGAGTCATCTCTCCAACCCTTTTCTTTTATTTTTTTTGTTTATTTTTATTTATTTGAGAGTGACACAGAGAGAGAAAGAGGCAAATAGATACAGAAAATGAGCATGCCAGGGTCTCCAGCCACTGCAAACAAACTCCAGACGTGTGCGCCCCCTTGTGCATCTGGCTAACATGGGTCCTGGGGAATCGAGCCTCGAACCAGGGGGTCCTTAGGCTTCACAGGCAAGCGCTTAACCGCTAAGCTATCTCTCCAGCCCTCTCTTATTTTTAAAATGATGCATACTCACAGTGGGCTCCTTAGATAAGGTGCCTGAGGGCTGGGGGGTCCACCATCCAGCAATAGCCATGCTCATTTTGTGGGGAACATGCTTCCATTTTGCTTTATGGATTTGCCGACACATGCACACACGTATGCAAGCACACATGTGCACAAATGTACCCAGGCACACAAGCACATATACTTCATATAAGTGGGATGCACTCAAAATGTTGTTTTATGACCTATTTTATCAGCATTATAGCCACAGATATACAGATAAGTACCAAATGCTTTAAGTCACATGCATGCACAATGTCAGGACTTCATCCCATCATTATATACATTTAGTATAATCCAACTGTTCCCTGAACAGTGAGTGGCAGAACTAGCTTTATTTTGTTTTGTTTTGTTTTGTTTTGTTTTGTTTTGTTTTGTTTTGTTTTGTTTTTCTGTTAAACGTTTTCGTATATACCATCTTTGTTCACTTCTGTGAATATTTTCTCAGGAAAATTCTGAGAAGTGGAACTGGGGAATTTCACAGAAGTTCACTTCTTTGAAATCTAGGCATATCTTGCTAAGCAGGAAATGGTCTGGCCCTTTGTTCCCAGAGTTTCCCTCCGGGCTGATGGGGCCCTCCTCCCTAGCTGGGATCTGCTTTTACCCAGAAAGCACAGGCACACCTGCTTTCCAGGCACCTTCAAGGGCAAAGGCTCTCCTCAGCCCTGGCTGCCCCACAGGTGAGCAGGGCTCTAAGTAGGAGGTCCCTGTCTCTTCTTCTCTCTCATGATCACTCCCTCCACCCTGGACCCCAGCGATGGGGGTGCCACCCAGGGCCTATGTTCTAAGAAAGTGGGATTGTCTGAGGACAGCAGGCAAGCACCTATGGTATGCAGCCATTGTGTCAGTGAGCACAGTAATGGTTCTTAATTGAGAGGGAGAGCCATGTCACACTGGGAAGAGTCTAGAGAAATTTTACATTGTCGCAACCTGGGGCAATGTGTTCCCAGGAAGTAATGAGTCAAGGCTCATTACTACTAAAACGTCCTGTGCACAGAACAGCCTCACGAGAAAGGACAACCTGGGCCACACGTCAGTCACACTGGCTGAGGAACTCTGGAGCACTTAATGTGTGCTTCTCTGATCTTGGTTCTTTTGGTTCATTTTGCTGAATTTCAAGGAGATAATATCTGTAACTGGGCAAATATCTTCTTTCTCAAAGCAGTGGCTTTCTCTTTTTATTGATTCTTTTTTGTTGTTGTTGTTTTTTATTTGTTACTTTGGGTTTTGTTTCGAGACAAGATCATAGTATGTAACCCAGGCTGACCTCACATTTGCAATCCTCCTGCCTCAGCATCCCTGGTGCTGGGTTTACATGTATCATCATGCCCATCTTATAATGATACTTTCAAAATAACCCCATACCTTATCATTTCGTCCCTCACTGCCTCTCCATTTCTGCTTCCCCTTCTTACCCAGAACCAAGCCCTGTTATTTGCTTGAGTTCCAACCCAGAGCCTACTTTGAAGTCCAGACAGCCTTGGCAGGGGCACCTTCGCCTTCCTTTCTGTGCTGATTTGCTTTAACACGGGTAACCAGCTTTCTTGCCTGGGGGTGGGATTTTTACCTCACTGTGAGTATTTTCACATGCCTCTTTGAGTACAAATTACTTGAAAAGGTGAGGGAAACTTTCTGGCAGTAACTACAAATAAGTTCTGATATTCAGACGAGGGATACAGCTCAAGGTGGGTAGGTGCTTACCCAGCATGCCAGAGTCCTGGCTTAGAAGCCTAGCACTGCACACAGCCAGACCTGGTGGCTTATGCTTGAAACTCCATCGCTTAGGAGGTGTGGCAGGAGAATGGGAAGTTCAAAGTCACTGTTGGCTACATAGTGAGTTCTAGTCCAGCCTGGGATACATGAAACAAATAATTTTTTTAAAAAAAGGAGATCAAGAAAGAAAAACTGGGCTGGAGAAATGGCTTAGCGGTTAAGCGCTTGCCTGTGAAGCTTAAGGACCCCGGTTCAAGGCTCGACTCCCCAGGACCCACATTAGCCAGATGCCCAAGGAGGCACAGGTGTCTGGAGTTCGTTTGCAGTGGCTGGAAGCCCTGGCGCACCCATTCTGTCTCTCTCTCTCTCTGCCTCTTTCTCTGTTTGTCGCTCTCATATAAATAAATAAAAATAAACAAAAAAAAAATTTTAAAGAGAGAAAAAAAAGAAGAAAGAAAAACTGGCGGGGGTGCTGGGAAGATGGCTCAGTGGTAAAAGGTGATTGTCTGCAAAGCCTGCTGGGCTGGGTTCAGTCCCCCAGCCACCCATGTAAAGCTGGGCAGGCATTTGTAATAGCCAGAGATGCTGGTATACCCATACACACCACACCACACACACAATTTCAAATTTAAATAAATAATTTAAAAAAATTTAAGTTCCAACATCCCACATGCTGCCCCCTCCTCTCTCTCCACCCTTGTTCGGCAAATCAAGGACAGATGTAAGGCATTTGGGCACATCATGATCCCATTCACTGGACATGCCCCATTGGTCAGAGAGGAACTCATATTTTATATTTTATTCAGACTTGGGCCCATTCCAACCTTCTTTGGGGTTCATCCCTTGAGTGAGTACTCAACTGGTGTCATGGGCTGACCCAAACTGGCTCTCTCAGAGAGAAAAGCAATGAGCCATGAGTGAAAATTCTTAGGTAAACTAGGATGGCTCCTATGATAACAGCCACATCACTGTTCCCCTGCTGCATTGGAAACATTCAGGAAACATTAAAAAGCTCTGCAGTTCATAAGAAGAGAATTTTATTACAAAACCAAATTGAGTTCCCAGCCTACACATGTGTACACACATACAAATATCCCAAGCTTCCCCCTCACAGCAGAGAAGCCATACCTGATTTATGTCCCTGTCACCCAAATGACTCATCCACAGGAAGGGAGCAGCCAAGTTCTCTCCAGGCTCAGGAGAAGCCCAGCCTCCTTCTGTTCGTAAAAACCATCAGAGTAAAAACTGTCACTGAGGATCAGCAGCAGGAAGAAACTCTCACTGATAGCCTGAGGAAACACTGAGATAGTGATGTTGGAGGTTTTTGTCCACATTTTACAGAGAAATATCTCTTAAATATTATCTCTCAAATATAAGAAAAAATCTCTTAAATAAAAGTCACAAACTATCTTTGCATGTAGCGTCGCATGGGATGCGCAGGGTAAGAAAATTACCTGTCAGCACCCCACCTCAACACCCAGCTAAACAAAGTGTTGAAAGAGCTTTTCACCCCAGAAAGGGCCAGTAGGGCTGGGGCGTTGGCCCTGCGGGTCAAGGGCTTACTGCACACACACGGGGAGTTGAGTCTGGCTCCCCGGAAACCACATCCAATGCACGGTGCGGTGCCACACACCTGTGACCCCGGCGCTGCAGAGGCAGAGCAGGGAGGATCCCTGTGGCTGTCTGGATAGTCACTCTAGCTGAATCGAGAGCTCAGTGTTCAGTGACCCAAACGAAAAGGTGGACAGAGAATGAGGAAGATACTGACATCAACCTCTGACCTCCATATGTCCACACACACATGAGCACACGCATGTGTCTACATACATGAATATCCATACACACAACACGCTTGTACACACACATGCATACCGTGAACATATACACATACTCCTCCAACAAAGGCAAGCACAGGAAGGCACCACAACCAGCTACAGCCTACATTCTTGCCGTTCACAGTATGATCCTCGGAGCAGCCGCCTCCTCCCATCCCAGGAACTGATGAGAAAGGCCAGCTCAGGCCCTGCCTCACACCCCGCTATGCACTCTGAATTCTAACAAGACCCCAGGTGATTCATATGCTTATTAAAATTTGATAAGCGCCATTTTAAACAAACTCACTTAACAAAATACAGGAACTCTGCCCCAAGACACCTAAGGGCTTATTCAATCCATCAATCAACAGAACATCGCCTGACACTATGCTCCTCCATGCACGATGCCAGCAGGTTGGAAAAGCAGTATCTAATCACTGGATGGAACATGAGAGCAAGACAGGTTCAAGAGAATGATGTTTTGGCAATAGTCCTTCTGGAAGGATCTGGGCATACCACAGAGGGACAAACTGTGCGGCAACTTTGGTCCTGGTGGGACCTTTCTGGAAAGAAGCACTGGGAGCCCAGAGGGGCGTGGGTACAGCAACAATGACTCCGCCATCTTCCGCAGGCCTTCCCAAGGTGCTTCCCCTGATAAATGGGCAGGCAGATGTGAAGGAAGAGTTAAATTAGATAACAGGAAATGAGTTAGCAGGCATCAGAGTGGAGTGAAAGCAGACAGAGCCTCCACTGTGACTTTAATACGTGGCTCATCTCTGGGCTGCCAGAGACAAGCTGCAACAGCAGTCTTGAGCGGGCCACTGTGTGTGTGACCACTGTGACTGTGTACTCCAGTTAGGGGACCAAGGATCTCCCTGCCGGTTGGGGCTGCGTCCACAAATCAAAGAGGATCACTGGGGAGCAATCAAACCCACTTTCTCTGACTTCTGTTTTGGTTTAATGATAAGAAGTAGGCAGAAGACGAGAGGACAGACTGAGAGGGACATCTGGTTGGACACTCCTCCCGTCGCCAGCCTCACCCATTGCTTCTGTCTGCCAGACACTATATCCCTCTGACGGTGGTTCTCAGCCAGCACTGAATTGGCCTCATGGGGGACAGATGGTGAAAGCAATGCTGGGACACATTGGACTATCACCAGCAAGAACCATCCTGCAAAGCTCAGGCGAGATGCCCCCACAACAAATCATCATCTGATCGAAAATGGCACCAGTGCCAAGGTTCAGCAACAGTTTCCTTTGCGCATGACCTTGGTAAAGTGCTAGATTCCCACTCGCTTTCTTCCCCTTGTACCCCATCTCCCCTTGAGGGTTCCAGGAACTCACCCTGAAGCTAACATTCATCATGAACCCTAGCGAATGAGCCCCTTGGTGGCTTCGTAGACTTAGTATCAAGACAAAACGAGTCGTTAGAAAAAAATTAGCATTATTTGTTCTGAGGTATTGTATGCAAGTGTGTGCTCACTCAGATGCATATGTGTATGCAGGTGTGGTGTGTGTGTGTGTGTGTGTGTGTGTGTGTGTGTGTGTGTGTAGCGGCCAGAGAATAACCTCACATGTTATCCTCAGAAACACTGCCCACCTCTCTTTGAGACAGAGTCTCTCATTGGCTGAGAGCTCACCAATTCAGACTGACTGAGCCCCATGAAGCCCAATCTTCACCTTCCCAGTGCTGGGATTATCAAAGTGTGCCACCATGCCCAGCATTTTATGTAGGCACTAAGGATCAAGTTCAGGACCTCATATTTGCAAGGCAAGCACTTAATACCCTGAGCCATCTGCCTAGAACCCTTGGGGTGCTGATTCTTAACTGACCAGGGCTAACAAAGAGAAGTAGGAAAATCTGGAGACTGGGGCTCCACAGCTCAGAGGTGCCTTTGAGAGAAGATGCTCTGCATATGGCTGTGAGGGCACTACAGGTCTGGGACACCCTGTCCAGGTCAGGAGAGGACAGGAGAGCTGAAGAGGACCTAAGTGCCTTTCTAGCCCTCTGCACTCCAATGCTGCTTCACCATGGAGTTAAAGAAACCACAGGGCAGTGGCCCTGACTTGCGCAAGCACCTTCCAAGGATGTAGGAGGAACATAGCAATTGGCTTACATAATTATATGTTTGTAAATAGTTCAAAGTAAGAGATTGTAACGCGGCTGATTGACCATACTGTCTCTTTCCAAACCAACTTTTATTTGGAAAGTTGATTTCCGGCATATTTCCTTTCTTGTTAGGGAGCATCAGAGGGTCCAGAATAAAACAAAATTGTAGTGGAGAATGCATATAATTTGGGTTTAGTGGGATGTGTGTATGCAGAGCACAGACATTTGGGAGGATAATCCCCACGTGTAAAAATGACTCCCGAGCCAAGTGTGGTGGCATGCACCTTTAACGCCAACACTCAGGAGGCAGAAGTAAGAGGATCACGGTGAGTTTGAAGCCACCCTGAGACTGCATAGTGAATTCCAGGTCAGCCTGGACTAGAGTGAGACCCCACCTCGAAAAACTGAAAACAAACAAACAGAAAAACATGAAAGGCTCCCAGGAGTATTGCTACTACCCACAGCAAGGGCCTGCCTGGCACTGTGGCACAATGGGCCAAAGCCAGAGTTCACAGAACAATGTGAAAGCATCTGTCAGCAGTGGTGTGGACGGTGAAGACACACAGAGACCAAAGCCAGACTGTGCAAAGCTCATCCAGTCACCGGATGCTAGAAATGCCAAAAAGAAGCTAGGGGCATTGGCACATGCTCGTAATCCCTGCACTGGGAGGTGGAGGCAGGAGAATTGCCACAAGTTCAAGTCCGGCCATGGCTACATAGTTTAAGGCTATCCTAGGCCAAATAGTAATATCCTGTCTCAAAAAACAAAACTAAAAAATAAATCACAAAGAGGAATCCGTTCTTTCCTTCTGGGATGTACTCAAAACTTATAAATGGGCTGCACATTGCTTTTGTTTGTCCTTTGGGAGTAGGGGAGTTCAGACAGTGAGGAATTATCAGGCTAGGCTTCAGCTATTCCTGGTCCACCCAGCAAAGGCCCCTTCAAGAACACAAATTACATAAATGCTCATGCAATTGCTTGGATGACAAGGATGAGAATGATGTACCCAAAGCCAATCACTGCATGAGATGCAAAAATGCTAAACAAGCTGAATGAATGAATGAATGAATGAAAGGATAGATGAATGAATGAATTATCCTGAAGTAGTTGCAGAGGCTTCATGGAAGAGGTTTTCCTCTTGGTCAAGAAAGTACAAGAGGGCTGGAGAGAAGGCTTAGTGGTTAAGCGCTTGCCTATGAAGCTAAGGACCCAGGTTCAAGGCTCGATTCCCCAGGACCCACATTAGCCAGATGCACAAGGGGGCGCACGCGTCTGGAGTCCATTTGCAGTGGTGGGAAGCCCTGGAGCGCCCATTCTCTCTCTCTCTCTCCCTCTCCCTCTCCCTCTCCTCTCCTCTCCTCTCCTCTCCTCTCCTCTTCTCTCTCTCTCTCTCTCTCTCTCTCTGTCTCTCTGTCACTCTTAAATAAATAAATTAAAAATGAACAAAAAAAATTTTTAAAAAAGTACAAGACAAGGCCTGGAAAGAAACCCACTGAGGAAGAGGTCCAGTGAGGGGGGCCAGCTATCCAGGTGGGGGGGAGGAGCACTGAGTGCCCATATTGCCAGGAAGGTAGGGAGGTCCTTGGAAGACAGCACGGTTTGGTTTGTTTTTTTTTTTTTTTTTTTAGTTTTTTTATTATTTATTTATTTGAGAGCGACAGACACAGAGAGAAAGACAGATAGAGGGAGAGAGAGAGAATGGGCGCGCCAGGGCCTCCAGCCTCTGCAAACAAACTCCAGACGCGTGCGCCCCCTTGTGCATCTGGCTAACGTGGGACCTGGGGAAGCGAGCCTTGAACCGGGGTCCTTAGGCTTCACAGGCAAGCGCTTAACCGCTAAGCCATCTCTCCAGCCCACGGTTTGGTTTTATATGCTAAGTGACAGAAAGCCATCACGTGTGCTCTAGCAGGATAGTGTCCCATGCTAGGATATGCTTCCCAAGATAAACCTGGCAGTCAGCTCACCCAAGACAAAGCCGGGCAGGGAGCGATCAGACCCGGGCAGGGAGGGATCAGACCCAAGGAAGCAGGGCGGTGATTAGAGTCTGCGATGCATGGGGCTGGGCCAGGGCCCTGGCAATGACCTCATCTTCATTCTCAGAATCAGGATGGTGTTGTAGGCCATTTCTTGGAATCAGCCGCATCCATAAACATAGCTTTGTGGCTGTGAGTTCTGAGAAGAGCAGCTAGAACACTAAAGACCCCAGGGTCACATGCTTTATGCAAGAAGAAAGCGCACTGGCTACCTGGGTAAAGACGATCTCTGTGCACCCGTGACTTAGCTCTCATCTGCATACCCAGAGCCAGCTGCTGCCCCTGTCTTCCTCTACAGCTGCTCTGTAGCATGTGACATCCCAAGTGGAGCGTCACAGGAAACCCAGCAGGTGGTGATGCCCATTTTAGGGCCTGCTGGATACACTCCCCTCCCCGTCCCTCATGGCCCCAGGATGACAAGTCTCTGGAGCTCTCCTTCACATAAGAAGGTACATACCTCTGGAGGAGTGTGGGATAATTAATTAAATCACTGCTTGTCAGTCCCCTTGATTGGGTATCCAATCATCTTTCCTGGGTTTTCTTCCTGCTCTGTAAGACCTTGCTCCTAATCTCTAGCAGAAGAAAGTCAGTCCGGCCAAGGAGCCAATGGATTATTCATGACTCTTGACAATACAGTCGTTAAAGCGCTGTCGCTAAATGACACTGCATTATTTATCCCTCTTCCTTACTCTGCAACTCCAGGCTGCAGGATGCTCTTACTGTGCAGAAATTTAAAGGAATGACAGTCGCCAGTGAACAACACCCAGGGTCACTTTTCATTGTGGCTCACAGGGCCCATGGAATTGGTCAGGTCAAAGACTGGCTAGGGGAAATGAGAGGCCAATCATGATAAATTTCTTCTTGAAGGCTGAGTTTTCATCTCACAGTAGTTGAAAAATCCTCCTCTGAGATTCCTTGTGCCTCCCGATGCTCTGACATGCTCCTACAAATCCCTCATCCAGGTTAATCAGATTAAGTTCTTAGGTGGAAATAACTATTGAATTATGACCAGAAACCAGGAAAAAGGAAATCATGAACAACACAGAATCTGGTCACAGTGCAAACTGCGACATCCTCGGGGCGAGGGCGATGGCTTGGTGGATGAAGTGCTCACCGTGGAAGCATGAGGACCTGAGTTCTGATCCCCAGGCCAAAAGCCAGAAGCTCTGTCCAACTTCTGTAATCTCAACAAGGCTCCACATATGGCGAGATGGGAGAGGGAGATAGGAGAACCTTCCAGACTCTCACAGGCCAACTAGCCTGGTAAATGCAAAAGTAAACAATTAGAGACCCTGCCTCAAACGAGGTGGGAGGCGAGGACCAATCAGAAAGTTGTGCTCTGACAACCACACGCCTGCATGGCACACGTACACATATACACCTATGTCACAAATGTGACCATACACACATACACACACACACACCACAAAAACCAACGTGACAACCTGGGTGAGAAAGTTCAAAGTTCCATTAATTCTAATTACCCAGCAAATGATGAGCCGCTGCCCAGGCAGGGTGGAGAAAAGCTCAAGAACTCCTATCCAAGCACCACAGACGGGAGCCGAGAGGGCAGAGCAACTGCGAAAAATCTTTGAAGGAGCACGTGCTTGCAAAGCCTACTGGCCAGGATTCAAGTCCCCGGTACCCACGCAAGGCCAGATGTACAAAGTGGCACATGAGTCTGAAGTTTGTTTGCAGCAGCAAGAGGCCCTGGCACACCCATTCTCTCTCTCTCTCTCTCTCTCTCTCTCTCTATCTCTCTCTCTCTCTGTGTCTCTCTTCTCAAATAAATAAAATATTTTTAAAAGAACCTTTGAAGAAATGATTCTTAAATCTACAATGAGTAGTTTGACTTTGAAGTTTAATTTGGGGGCTAGAGCACATGGTTCAGAGGATGTTGCCATTTTCTCATGCGTTGCTCTATATTTTAGTGCCAATGATGAGGTAAAAGAAATACCAAAAGGAGAATCTAGGAGGAGAATCTCATTCCTGCCTTTTGATGCATTTGAGTAGACCATTCTTTGGAGTTAAAAGAAAAGGAAGCAAGAACAAAAGAAAAGAGCCTCTTTCATTAACCTTCTCACCCCTCCCCTCATGACACCATTCCGTTTTGTGAAACTGAAGGAAATAGGAGCGAAGCCAACATTGTACCCAAGCCCATCAGTGTGGCAGATCGTGAGCTCCACTCAAAGGAATGGGTAACTCTAGTAGCTCTGAAGTTTCTCTGAAAACCTGCTTAAAACTATAGGATAGCCCAGCATGGTGGCTCACGCCTTTAATCCCAGCACTCAGGAGGCAGACATAGGAGAATGGTTGAGGGTTCAAGGCCACCCTGAGACTGCATAGTGAATTCCAGCTCAGCGTGAGCTACAGCGAGACTTTACCTCAGGAAAAACAAAACAAACAAAAAAAAAACAAACTATAGGATAGATGTTCATTTAAAAACCTTTTGTGATTACCAAGGTAATGGTTTTAATGGTAATCTGAATTCAAGATCAAACTTAAATATTTTAATAGTTTGAGTTTAAATCTGCCCAAATAAATTATCAACTATAAAATTATAAAACAAAAAAAAATAAATTGTAAAGTACAAAGAGATACATGAAAGTGTTACTGTTGCAGAAACAGGTGGACTTGTCCCCTAGGAGGGCTCCATCTCGTGTCACGTGTTTTATCACAGAAGGTCACCCCACTTTGGGCTTTGATGCACACTGTCTAAAGCCCAGGAGAAACTCAAATATAAAATTCTCACTGGGCGAACCCCATGTCACATTTTAAGTTGGACTTTTTTCAAACTCTCAAGGAACATTTGACTTACACTAAGAAACATGGTATCTTTCAGACAAAAGGGGAGAAAGAGAGACGAAAAAGATGAGTAACAGGCTTCACAGGAAAGCCACTCAGGACAGCTTTCAGGTCCAGACAGCAGCCTGGCCTCCCCTCTCCGCTCTTCCGGGTGTCATTGCCTTCTGCTCCCTTTACTGCTCTCAACTCCTGTCCTCTCTGTGCCGACTCAGGGTTCTGAAGCAACCTATGGAGTTTGAGAGCAGCTTTATCCACTCCCAAAAGATGTTTCTGCCCAAACTGAAGCTTTCTTTTTTATCTCAATTATTTTTTTAATTAGTTAACAAAGAAGTGGCCTTCCCTGTGGCTTTTTTATACATGGTTAGTTTTGGTTGTCCCTCCTCTAATTCCATCATCTTCCCCCTTCCTTGTCCCCGACACCACTTTAACCCCAAATCAAGCTGGAATGAAACTGGAAGCCTTCTCCCTCCTGACTAGTTGCCATAGTGCTGAAAAATGCTGTGCAGTTTGCTGGGAGAGAAAAGTCAACAGTCTTACCCAGCAGTGGGCCCTGGAGTTACACAGCTAATCAAGGCAGACAAGATTTCCTATTGGTAGGGACTGAGGAAATGGTTTAGAGGTTATGGAATTTGCCTGCAAAACTTAAGGACCCAGGTTCAATTCCCCAGGACCCACGTAAGCCAGATGCACAAGGGGGCACATGTGTCTGGAGTTCCTATACAGTGGCTAGAGTCCTTTGTGTGCCCATTCCCTCTTTTCTCTCTATCTGTCTCTTTCTCTCCCATAAATAAATAAATAAATAAATAAATAAATAAATAAATAAAATGTTTAAAATAAAACAATAAAAAAAGATTTCCTATTGGTGCAATGGTGGTATTACTGTTATGGAGGTAACCAGCTGCTCTACCATTGGATTTGAGGTATGCTCCATGGGAAGAAGTTCATGCCTGGTACGGAAAACCTCATCAAAAGCTTGGGAGTCAAAGGCCCTAAAAGAGGAAAGCTTTTACTATTGTTTGGCTTAATGTTATGTGTCCATCAAATTGTCTTCTAAATATAAAGATAGAGCTATGGATGATATAGATATGTATTTGTGCCTATAGATTAGAGCTGTTCTCATCTTTGTTCGGAGAAGCTTCTTTTTGCAGATGACAGTGATCCTGGGGAGACACAGAACTCATTAAAGTGCTGAGAAGTGATAATAAAATGCTCAATGCTGAATGAGACAACTTTATCATGCTCTCCAAAGTCCAGGGGACAATGCAGAAGAGGGGGCAGACAGATGTAAGGCTCAGAGGATAGGGAGGAGTATTTTGGGACACCGTATGCTGACATACGTGGCTGATGTCACAGCAGCTATCATCACCTCCACCAGACCTCTATAATATTGGGCCCATCAGCATTTTGACATGGATGATGGAGGTAAGAAAATAAAAGTCATCAAAATAGAAAAGGGACTAGTTGGTCAGCGTGGGGGAGGGGAGGACTGGGGGAAAAGAGTTCAGTGGAAGGGAAAAGGAGGAGTGGGGAGAAGTATTGGGAGGGTATTATGGCCAAAATATATTATGGTCCAGTATGAAAATGCAGATTGGTGAATGCACAAGGAAATGGAGGCTCTTGCTAAATGAGAGCTCTGATTTCTCCTCATGCATAATTCAAATGATTCCAGTGTGAGATCCAGACTGGCCACTTGAGCTGAAGGGCAAGCTCCCCCAGGGTCTCTGCCTGTGGCTCTTGGAGCCAGTTGTTTGCAGACATCTTGAAAGCACCTCCTGCCAACAGGGAAACAAACACTGACATACCACATGGACTGCCGAGCCCCTTGGCTTCTGATTAACTAAGCAGCTGTGGTCTGGGTGGGTGTTTGCCTGAGGCCCGTGAGTCTCCTTCCTTTTGTCTTGCTTTACTTCCTGCCAATGACATGAGCAATCTTCCTGGACTCATTCCCTCCCATTGCCATTCAGTCTCCTCACCAGTGACCCTAGATAATATGGGTATTCAATCTTTCTTTTATTTATTTATTTTAGTTTTTCGAGGTAGGGTTTCACTCTAGCCCATGCTGACCTGGAATCTACTATGGAGCCTCAGGGTGGCCTTGAGCTCAAGGAGCTCCTCCTACCTCTGCCTCCGAGTGCTGAGATTAAAAGCATGTGCCACCATGCCCAGTTTAGGTTATTCAATGTTGTACTAAAACCTCCAGAGCCATGAGTTCAATGAACCTTTGCTCCTTATAAGTTAATTAATTCAGGCATTCCATTATAACCGATCAGCATACATGCAATTAGCCAATACATAGTAATCCCAGATTCCCCTGGTTGGAGACATCTTTAGCCTATAACCAAACGCACCTGCCCCAGTTATTCAGTCCTTAATACCTTATTCACCACATGTATATGTGTACACATTTGTTCACATACATATCTCATCTCTCTAACAATGTGAAAGTGCTTTGAAACCATGAAATGGTTCTTGAAATTTCAAGGGCTTAAGTGCTAAAGAGAGTGGCCTAGTGTGAAGAAGATACAACACAAATGCTGGTAGCTAATTCAATGATTACAAACTGAATAGTATTGTTCCCTTCAATCCAGAACAAAAAGCCAGCAATAGATTAAGGATGTGATAGGAAATTATGTTTTTAAAAGCTAATTTTTTTTTAAAAAACATCATTGATAACCACCAACAGCCAATTTTCTTTTTTTTAATTTTTTTTTGTTTATTTTTATTTATTTGAACGTTACAGACAGAGAGAGAAAGAGGCAAAGAGAGAGAGAGAGAGAGAGAGAGAGAGAGAGAATGTGCATGCTATGGCCTCCAGCCACTGCAAACAAACTCCAGATGCGTGTGCCCCTTTGTGCATCTGGCTAACATGGGTCCTGGGGAAACGAACCTCAAACCAGGTCCTTAGGCTTCACAGGCAAATGCTTAGCCGCTAAGCCATTTCTCCAGCCCAACAGCCAGTTTTCTTGATTCGGTCCTAAGAACAGTTCGAATGCCTATTGTGAGCTGCTGTCTTGAGTCCAAATCCAGTATCTTTTTTAAAATTTTTATTGATTTATTAGAGACAGAGAGAGAGAGGGAGAATGGGCATGCCAGGGCCTCTAGTCACTGCAAACAAACTCCAGATGCATGTGCCACCATGTGCCTCTGGCTTACATGAGACCTGGATCAAACCAGGGTCCTTAGACTTCGCAGACATGTGCCTTAACCACTAAGCCATTTCTCCAGCCCCAAATCCAGAGTCTTTAAAAGATGTTTTAGCCTGGCATGGTGGCACACGCCTTTAATCCCAGCACTTGGGAGGCAGAGGTAGGAGAATCGCTGAGAGTTCGAGCCCACCCTGAGACTACAGAGTGAATTTCAGGTCAGCCTGAGCCAGAGTGAGACCCTACCTTGAAAAAAAAAATGTTTTTATCGGGCTGGAGAGATGGCTTAGCGGTTAAGCGCTTGCCTGTGAAGCCTAAGGACCCCGGTTCGAGGCTCGGTTCCCCAGGTCCCATGTTAGCCAGATGCACAAGGGGGCCCACGCGTCTGGAGTTCGTTTGCAGAGGCTGGAAGCCCTGGCGCGCCCATTCTCTCTCTCTCCCTCTATGTGTCTTTCTCTCTGTGTCTGTCGCTCTCAAATAAATAAAGAAATAAATTAAAAAATGTTTTTATCATTCAGAGAGAGAGAGAGAGAGTTCACTGGTGCTTACTTCAATTTGGCTTTCAGGTGAACAGTCCATGCATGGAAAAGTAAAAGCTTTGGCTCCAATTCTACTTAAACTGAATCAAGCCAGGAGTCACTCGGCAGGTATAGGGTAGCAGATCTCATAGTGTCAACTGCTGCATTAAAATTTACTTTCAGAGAACAAAATTTAAGCACTGAAACAAGACATACTTTATAGATTTGAGGGATGAGAGGAGGCTGAGCTTTTATCAGGCTCGTGACAGTTATCCACTGAAATTGTCATCCCACAGTGAAGACTCAATAAGAGAATTTTGAGAAATGCCATTGAACTTTTCAGCAACTAACCTCACTAAATGAAATACTAAAGAGAGCTCCTCAAAGAAAAGAATCCCAGGAAGAAAATGGAAATCCAATCAGGACTAGAAAATAATAAAAATTAAATGTGTGGGCAAATATAAATGGTCACTGAAAATAAGAATAATATGTGGGGTATATAACAAATAGAAAGATAATAGAGATATAGAATATAAAACATAGAAGATAGGGATAGACAGGTGATAGAAAAAAATGTAAAAGGTAGAAGATAGGTATAGATATATAATACATATGTGGAGGTAGATAGGTGATAGATACATGATAGATAAATGATACATAAATTTTAAAATGACTGTCAGCACAAATGATGGAAAGGAATAAATGGAATTAATGAATTCTTAGGTCCTTATATTGTTCATAAAGAGATATATATTATGTAATGTATATGCTAACTACTAAATCAACATGTAACTTAACAAGCTGAGAAGAGAAAATAATGTCAATATGAGTATTTAATTTAAATTTTTATAATATATTAAGAATAAAACAAACAATCCCATAGAAAACAAAAGGTTCACAGAATTAAAATACTACCCAAAGGAAGGTGCCTAATTGACCAATAAATGAACACAAAGGCATAAATGGAAGCTAATTCCTTAGCATGGCACTTGCATATAGTAGCAAACTTAAAGAGTGATGAAGTCAAGTGTTCACGCAGATTTCAGGAAACACACACTGGAAGTATAGCTCAGTACTAATTCTAAAAGCGATTTGGCAATATCTACTGCAGTTGAACATACCTTCTGGCTGAGCAGTTTTACTCCCAGGTAGAAATGCAACAGAATGTATGCATCTGAACCAAAAGGAACATATGGGACTATTTATAAGAGTTCAAAATTACTCCAGTGTTTGGCAGTAGACTGAATTGACTGTGGAATACTCATAGCTTAGAACACAACACAGTGACTAACATGAAAATATTTCTATACATTAAAACATAGATGAATCTTCCAAAATAGCATAATGTTAAGTGAATAAACTCACCCACATTGGAATACATAATGCATGATTACATTTACCTAGTGATAACTTTAAAGGGCAGACCAAACTATTGTGCTAGATTGTATGTACAGTAGAAGTAATATTGTAGGAGGGATGAGTTCTGTGGACTGTGGTGGCCTAAGGGACAGTGGTTGCCTTGGGCACATTCATATTCTGACTCTATGCACATGATTTCTACATTTCTTGCATTAACATTATACTTCAATTTAAAATTTGGGAATAAAAAAATAATTAACTTTTTTAACCTGTTTGCCACAATTTTTGAAAGTAATCATTTTGCAAATAAACGTTTCCTAATAATTCCACTTTGGGTACCTTATCCTAAGGAAATATATTTCTGCTCCTGGTATTTTACCTTGATGAAGTAATTTTAATGAACTATAATAATTTTATATTTAGTACTTCTTCCTAAGGAAATACTTGCAATAGAATATCTTCTATGGTAGATATTCTTCATGTTTTGCAAAGTCATTCTTCTTCTTTTATATACCAGTTTTACTTCTAATAATGCTGTCATCAAAACCAAACGATGGTCCAGTACTTTTGTTTTCTTTATTTAAATGTATTTGTCTAAGCCAGATGTGGTGCGCACGCCCTTAATCCCAGCCCTCACTCAAGAGACAGAGGTAGGCGAATTGCTGTGAGTTTGAGGCCACCCTAAGTCTACATACTGAATTCCAGATCATCCTGGGCTAGAGTGAAACCTACCCCTCCCCCAAATAAAAGGTTTCTGCCTAAAATAATCTAGCATATTAACATAGTCGTTTAACATAAAGAAGAGAGCTGGGATATGGTTCAATGGCAGAGCATTTTCCTGGCCCGTGCCAGCCCTGCACTCAATACCTAGTACTGGCGAGTAATCAAGCAAAGGAATAAATAAATGAAAAAAGCGAAGAATGAAACTGTACAGCAAGAATAAGTATGATTGTAAATGACTGTTTAAAAGTTAACAAAGAAATATTGCAAGTAAATATACCAAGATCATCTCCATTCCATGATAACCTTCGGTTAGTAAAATTATGAATAGGTTTTTTTACTTTTATACTAAGTATATAATATTTTTGTAATTATGAAAGCATAGAAACTCTACATCACTAAAATGAGGAACTATCACATATGAAGGAGCCCACCCACGTCTCTGACTCTGCCCCTTTTCTCCCAGGAGCTTCCTCCTTGAGCTGATCTGGATGGCCCTCACCCCTGGGCTTCATAACACACATGTTGTTTCATTTTATTTTCATGTTTGAGAACCCAGCTGAAACACAATAGCATGGCCCACTGTAACCTCTGTTCAGGTCTTTCTCCACCTCCCACTGTAGGGAGATCCACCCAAACCAATCTGAGATTTTAAAGCAGAGCAAAGCCTGAATATGCGCACACAAACAATTTATTAGTTGACAAGAACCTGCCAGAAAAGAAAACAGCATATCATTTGAATCACTAAAGAAACACTGAACCCAATGCTCCCCGATTCTTTGGCTCCCTGGCATAAGTCATGAAGCTTCAGACAAATTCTTTTCCCCTCACACTCTGAGTGCTCTTGAACATGACGATTGCACAGCCTCATTGCAGGGGAATCTTAAATTTTTATGCATCTTAGAACTTTTAGTAAAAGTCCGAGGATTAAAAAAAAAATGTACAGGGTTGGAGAGACAGCTTAGTGGTTAAGCGCTTGCCTGTAAAGCCTAAGGACCCCGGTTCGAGGCTCGGTTCCCCATGTCCCACGTTAGCCAGATGCACAAGGGGGCGCACGCGTCTGGAGTTCGTTTGCAGAGGCTGGAAGCCCTGGCGCGTCCATTCTCTCTCTTCTCTCCCTATCTGCCTCTTTCTCTCTCTGTCACTATCAAATAAATAAATAAAAAATTTTTTAAAAGTGTACATAGCCACACAAAAAGTTTAGTCATTGTTGGCAGGAAAGCTGCTAAGAAAAGCTACATTTTGGAGTATTTATGTTTCCGTGGAAGAGGCAGAATTAATCTGTTCCAACCAGGCAAGGTTTTGTTTCCTCATGAGTCATTTCATTCATTCATTCCACAAGCACTGTTTCGGTGTTGGTATTCTATGTGACGTTATGCCAGATTCTGGCTATGAAGAAAAATAAAGAGACTTGCCCTGTGTTTAATGAGCTTGGAGTGAGGATCAGCGAATATAAGTCAACAAATTTTCAAGTCAGTGGGGTCAAGACAGTGATGGAAATCAACAGTGCTGGAGAAACTCCCCGGAGAGGCACTGGGTTCATTTTCTATTGCCACGCGGTTTACAACAACTGGCATTTATTATCTCAGTTTCCATGGATCAGGAGTCCCCACACAAGGCCTACACAGGGTCTCGGCTCACACAGGCCTACATGGGGCCTGTGCTCGGGGTCACACAAGGTTTCTCATTAGAACCAGGCTGCATTCCTTTCTAGAACTGGGATTGTCTTTCAAGCGAGTCCTCCCCGGGTCCTGGCTGGCTACATGTCCCTACCACAGATCATTTCACAACACGGCAGCTTACTTCTTACAGCCTACAGCATTCCACGTCCTCTTTCAGGGGTTTGCCTGACTAAGCAGACCCCCTAGGGCAATTTCCCTGTTCATTAACTCAAAGTCAACTAATTGCAAGTACAAAATCTTTGTCACATGATATAATTTAATCATGGGAATATTTATCAGATTCACCCACCTCTGAAGGGTGAGGAGTCTGTGAAGTGTCTATACCCGAAGGAAGAAACTTGGAGTCTGTATGAGAAATCTGCTTCTACAGGCATCTACCCCCAAATGAAACAAAAGCACATGGAAGCAGGTGGCATAAAGGGATGCAGAAGGGGAAGAGGCATTGCACTCAAAGTTCCCCGTGAGTATGAAGCCACTCAAAAGAAATACCACAGCAGATGTAAAGGAAAGGCCACGTGGTTCTCATTCTGACTTTAGTGCAGAGCAGATGGGAGGTCCCACCCCACACCCCAGAGACAAGGCTCTCAGTGGAAGATATCAGTCCAGCTTTGGATGCATTTATCTGTAACCAAAAGGACCAGGTAAGATACCAATCTGTAGGTCAAAGAAAGAAAGGATGATACAAACAGTACAGAATTAGGGCTATTCTTCAGAAATCAGTTAATTTAGCCCTGGCAATGGAGGGGGCTAGCCAGTATATATGTGAGGGAAGACCAAAGACTCAGGCCTCAGAGTAGCACCATTAAAAAGTGCACCAAAGCCGAGCGTGGTGGCGCACGCCTTTAATCCCAGCACTCAGGAGGCAGAGGTAGGAGGATCGCCGTGAGTTTGAGGCCACCCTGTGACTACATAGTGAGTTCCTGGTCAGCCTCAGCTAGAGTGAGACCCTACCTTGAAAAGAAACAAAAAAAAAAAAGTGCACCAAGAGGGACTGGAGAGATTCTCAGTGGTTAAGGCACTTGTCGATAAAGCTTAATGACCCAGGTTCGATTCCCTAGTACCCACACATGCCACATACACAAAGTGGTGTATGCACCTGGGATTAATTTGCAGTGGCTGGAGGTCCTGGCATGCCTATTCATTCCCTCTCTCTCTCCCTCTCTCTCTCTCTCTCTCTCTCTCCTTTCAAATAAATAAATAAGTAGCAAGACAGACAGACTGAAGAAGCCTGAAGGAGCAGCTAGAGGTGTGTAAGCGAACGGTGTTGCCCGAGAGCAGAAAAGAAGAGGACCTCAAAGATGTGGTAACTAGTGCCAAAGCTGTCCACATGTGAAGATAAAGACCAAAGCAGTCTTTGCTTCCACAGAAGGATTCGTGGGTGATAGGTACTTAAGTCAAATATAAAGATTAAAAATCTCAGTGAACCAAAAATGAACCCAACATGGCTCAGGGAAATTTTTCAGAAGAGGGGGCAGAAAGAATGTCAGAGTCACATATTGGGTCATGATGTGCAGAGACATTTCTCCTACCCATAACTGTGAGCTAACTCCACAATGCATGACCCATATACCCCAACAAGGTGGGGCCAAGGGGGGGTAGGTCACGGATGAGCCTAATAATGCTACCAAACTGACTGTATTAGCTGAGTACAAAACTAATTAATAAAAATAAAAATAAATATCTCAGTGGATAAGGGTGGTTGGTCCAGGCAAATGGTATATGTCTAGAAGGTTCTTTCACCTGAACGGAGGGAGAGGATGGACATGCAAGGTGAGGTTTGGTTCAGACGACAGAATTGAATATACCTCCAGGATACCTCAAGGATATATATGTATGTATGTATGTATGTATGTGTGTGTGTGTGTATATATATATATATACATATATATATGGTAGGAAAGCCCAACAGACTGGCCTTTGTTTATAATGAGAGAGAGAATTAGTGCACCAGGGCCTTCAGCCACTGCAATCAAACTCCAGTCATGTGAGGCCCCTTGTGCACATGTGTGACCTTATAGGCTTGTGTCACTTTGTGCATCTGGCTTATGGAGGACTTGGAGAGTCAACATGAGTCCTTAGGCTGCACAGGCAAGCACCTTAGCCGCTAAGCCATCTCTCCAGCCCAGGATGCCATAATTCTGTGTGTTGAGTCACAGCAGCAAATGCCTGAACAGACTATGCAAATTGATGCTATGCCATATTTTACAGCAGAGGTCAGTTAAAATCTCTTCTTTAACTTAACCCTCATGGATCTCTTAGATCAGATCAAGATCTTCCTACACATTTTTCCAAAGCCAGCCCTACCTCCCCTCCAAAGCATTCATCATACTGGCAATTTTCCACTGAAATTTTCCAGTTTTTCTTCAGCGTATGCATGTGTATGTAGTATATGAATATTTGTGTGGGTGTAGGTATACATGCATGTGTGGATGCACACATTCAAAGATGCATTCAAAGATACATTCAAAGATGCATTCAAAGACCAGAGGACAGCCTCAGGTGTCATCCTCAGGAATGCTGTCCACTTATTTTGAGACGGGGTCTTTCAGTGGCCTGGAGCTCACCAATTACGTTAGACTGACTGGGCAGAAAAGCCCAGGATCCTCCCATCTCCATCTCCCCAGCACTGGGTTGGCAAGCATGCACCACCATACCTGACATTTTTTATAATATTTTATTTTACTTTATTTATCTGACAGAGATAGAGAGACAGAGAGGGAGACAGAGAGAGAAAGAGAGAGGATAGACACCCAAGGGCCTCCAGACAACTGCAAACCAACTCCAAATGTGTGTGCTCCCTTGTGCAGCTGGCTAAAGTGGGTCCTGAGGAATCGAACCTGGGTCCTTTGGCTTTGCAGGCAAACACCTTAACTGCTAAGCCATCCCTCCAGCCCCACACCTGACATTTTTATGCGGGCTCTGAGGACCAAACTCTGATTCTCATATTTGCAAGGCAAGCACTTTGCCAGCTGAGCTATTTCCCCATCCCTCCACTTACTTTCATGATTCTGTGTTAATTTCCTCTATTAATTTGAAGTCTATGAGGGCAGAGACAGTGTCTGACTTGCTCACCATTGTATCCCTAAGCCTAGCATAATTTCTGGATCATATCAGCCATTCAATAAATGGGTACTGAATCCTATTTTAAAGCTAAGCTCCCTGTCACTGAACACGCTGCTCTTAGAGGTAGGCTGGGCAAGGATATATGTTCATTTCTAGTCTTTTTGAATGAGTAGTCACTTTTCACTCACAATGCTATTACATTCCCTCTGAATAAGCAGTAAACACATGTGAGCACACTCCCCCAGAATGCACAGCTCACATCTGTTACTATCTTCTGTCTTCACACATTCTTCCAGTAACGCCAAAGTGCTGTGTTTATACAATCCCTCTCATTAAATGATGACTTATCAAGTGCTTACTCTGCACCAAGCACAAAAGGGCTAAGGAATTAATAGCCATTTACTCATTTTAGTTTTGTAACAGTTCCTCATGTTGGTTGATATGATTCTTCTTATACCAAGAGCATAACCAAATCTTCAAGAAGTCAAGTAACTCAGCAAAACACTAGATGTCAGACTCCAGAACTCGGGGTCTTCTCCACCAGGTTTTCAGTCTTTCTTATTCTGAGACTTATAACAACTCTACGGTTCTCTTCTATGAAATACATACTCACTAGGGGAAAATGTATTGACCATTCAGAGAAACCAATGAATGCCTACAAGGCACTGTGGGCTTTTCAGAGATAGATAAAATAAGGAAAGAAAAAAGTTAACTGTAAATCAAGTCACAGAATTCAAACGAGTTTAGAATCAATGAATTTACATAGCATAAACCTTATAGTCAATAACACTTGTAAAATGATTATATACATATAAATGCATGTATGTATACACTTATCCTCACACATACAAATATGTCTATACTGCAAATATGTCATTAGTAGTACTCATGATTTGTGCTACAAGGAGATCCAAGGCAGGATTTTCTAGGCCATCAATTTTAAGTTTGACCTGGTTTTATTTCTTTTCCTTTCCAAAAGAGCAACACTTACTCTCCTTGTTCCATATCTTTCCTGCTCCAAAATGTGGCCACTTCAAGCTGGGCATGGTGGCACACACCTTTAATCCCAGCACGGGAGGCAGAGGTAAGAGGATCGCCACAAGTTCGAGGCCACCCTGAGACCACATAGTGAATTCCAGGTTAGCCTGGGCCAGAGTGAGACCCTACCTTGAAAAAACAAAACAAAAACAAAAAACAAACAAACAAAAACTGGCAACTTCAAACATCTCATATGCTGGGAAACAGAAGACTTGCTAAATATCAAGTTTTGTCTTTGAAATAGATGAGGAATTCAACCATTCTCACTGTAGATCTAACTAGCTGTGGCTAAGAAAATGCAACTAGGTCTTTTGGCAGAAGCATTGATCAAAGCATTGGGAACAGTACTTCTGTTTCTTCCCCTTAACCACCACCCAGCAGTTGTGTGGCATCAGAAAGCTCATTTAATTCCTACAAATCTAGGTCTGCATCTGTTCCATGGAGCCATGAAGGCAAGCTCCCTCCTCCTTCCGTTCTGTAAGTACGATGAAGCATGGCTGAGCGGAGTGCAGGCAGCTGAACTGACTTGCTAATAGCCTGTGAGGACATCCCCTCCGCTGTCCCCAGCTCCAGTCATGGTATCTCCAGATGCCACCAGACATGCCCACCTAGAAGTACTTCTATGAACCATTTCAAAACAGAGCTCATCAACCAGTAAGTGTTTGTTTCACTTGAAAGCACAGGGACCTGAGTTCTAGCCCCACTGCCCATGTAAAATGCCAGGTGTGGCAGCGCACATGCATGTAATCCCAGGTTAGGAAGGTGAAGATAGAAGGATTGCCAGAGCTCACTGGTCATCCAATCTATCTTCTTGGTGAGCTCCAGATCAGTAAGAGACCCTGTCTCAAAAAATAAAGGTGGATCCACAATGAGCTTTTGATCAGAGAAACCTACAAGGTTTCCCAAAACAATGCCAGACTTCTGTCAGAGTACTTGATGACCCATCAAAGGCCAGTGGTAAGACCCTATTGCTGAAGACTCCATACACAGCTGACACATAAAATGGAATGGCATGGCTGGAAGCCAGGAGAGAGTCAGTCCCCAGACAGTCAGCATGTCTAGTGCCAGAAGGTGCTACATGGGCGACTGGGGGAAATGACCAATATCTGTCCAAGCAACTCATTGTCTAACCTAATTAGCAACAAATAACCTGATGTGATGCCCACACAAGTGCAATAGTGGCACACAGCCATGGTGGGGAACCAACTGCTCTTGATTTGGCTAACTGATCCCCTCAGTGGTACTGGACCCATAGCTGGAGCTGGGAATCAAGTCAGAACCATACCCAAACACAAGCCCACTCTCCAATATCAAACTACCATCAATCATGGGGTACAAGAGGGCCTACACCTATCAAACTCTCTATCAAAAAAGTGTTATCTCAATTTTCTGGGTGCTAACTTACTCTCCGTTGGAGAATCTGCTTCTCTTTTTCAGATAGATGCAGATCCTAAGGAGAGAGCTGCCCCAACATACCTCAAAAGGGGCCCAACTGAAACTAAGGACAACTGGCGAAACAAGCAAGGGTAATGTTGTCCTGTGAACCAGATACCAGCACAAAGGGGAAGGAGACCAACACAGAGAAAAATCAACTCCTACCAAATCAGAGAGCCAGAGCCTCAGAGGCCCCCAACACCTCAGCACTGAAGCAGACCAAAAATGAACCCAACATGGCTCAGGGAAATTTTGCGGAAGAGGGGGCGTAAAGAATGTCAGAGTCACATGTTGGGTCATGATTTGCAGAGACATTTATCATACCAATAACTGGGGGCTAACGCCACAATGCATGACCCATTTACATCAACAAGGAGGGTTCAATGGGAGGGGGTAGATCATAGATGAGCCTAAACAATGGTACCAAACTGCCTGTATTTGCTGAAAAGAAAACTAATAAGTTAAATTAAAAAAATAAAAATAAAAAAAATAAAGGTGGAAGCTGGGAATGGTGGCACATGCCTTTAAACCAAGCAAACAGGAGGCAGAGGTAGGAGGATCGCCGTGAGGCCAAGGCTGCCCTGAAAATACAAAGTGAACTCCAGGTCAGCTTGGGCTAGAGTGAAACCCTACCTTGAAAAACCAAAAAAAAAAAAAATTAAAAACAATAAAAATGAAGGTGGACAGAATGACACCAAGGTTGTCTTCTGACCTCCACGTTCATGTGAACACACATGTACAAAACCAAGTGCATAATCCTGCTGCCAAAAACAGGAAAGAAGTGCTCCTTCCTTGTCTTACCTCTTGACAGTAAGAATATTTCCACCCATCCAGTCTACCAAGTAAGAAACCTAACAGTCTCTTCTAATCTACTTTCTCAACCACTGTCCCCTGCTGATCAGTACATCTTGTTGACATCACGTCTTAGTGGGGTCTCTCTCACTCTGAATGCCCTCTGCCACCAGGCATGCATTTACTTTTTTTTATGCTTATTTATTTATTTGAAAGTGACAGAGAGAGAGAGAGAGAGAGAGAGAGAGAGAGAATGGGCACGCCAGGGTCTCCAGCCACTGCAAACGAACTCCAGATGCATGTGCCCCCTTGTGCATCTGGCTAACATGGGTCCTGGGGAATTAAGCCTTGAACCGGGGTCCTTAGGCTTCACAGGCAAGTGCTTAACCACTAAGCCATCTTTCCAGCCCCTGCATGCATTTTCTAATGTGGGGACAATTACAATGGCATATCTGCTTCTGATGTCCAAGCTGCAAATCTTTTTACATTATACTGGTAGAGTTACCCATCAATAGAACATGACAAAATTTACCAAACATTTCAAATGTACTTGTATCGATTGGCTCTACACTGCCTAAAGAATAAAGGAAAGTTCCTTAGTCTGAAATTCAGAAAACTGGTAATGATGGTGTGCTGATATAAACATGGACCGTGCGTGTGTCTGTGTGTGTATGTGTCTATCTGTGTGTGCTTCTGCTTTGGAATTTTCAGAGGCTTAATTTCTTTTGTTCTCTCAATAAATCTAGACATACAGGTATGACCACATCTAGCCGGCAAAGCAAGAGACTCCTTCTTGACAGCCTCCTTTGATTGAGGTAAGCCTTGCTCAGAGCCCCATAGCAAGCCTTGTTTTGTGTCTTACCTGTCACAGTTTCCTACCTTGCCCATGAACAAATCAAGCTCACATTACAAAAAAAAAAAAAAAAAAAGTAAATGTCTTCATAGACTCAAACTAATTAAGGACCTCTTGGGACCAGGTTAGGGTCACCTCTTCAGTAACCCCCCATGGGATAACTTGTTTAATGTGTTTGTTCTATGCCTGTGGTTTCCTAGCAAAGAGCTCGGACACCCTCAAAATTTCCCTAGAAGTGGGATGATAGAAGTCTGAACAGCCTTGTGACAATAGTCTGGAAATTTTTTGTTGTTGTTTTTGTTTTCGTCATTGTTTTTGTTTTTTCAAGGTAGGGTCTCATTCTAGCCCAGGCTGACCTGGAATTCCCTCTGATTCTCAGGGTGGCCTCCAAATCACGGTGACCCACTTACCTCTGCCTCCCAAGTACTAGCATTAAAGGCATGTGCCACCATGCCCAGCTAGTCTGGAACTTTTGAAAGTATTTGGATTAAGTTTGAAATCTTTGAATTCATCACTTTCCTGTGTTGCCTCCAAAATAAAATCAAGTCATAAAATCATTATTAAAATAGCACAAATATCTCCACAACAAGAAATATGAAGAAAGACCCATAATGCTTTCATTTGCCAAATGCTCTCCCTGTGCCTTTAAATGGTCCATGGTGACTTCCAAATCCTTGTTCTACTGCCTAAAAATGGGTCTTCTTTGCAGTTTTCTCCATGGGGAGTCCCTGATGGCCAAGAACTATGGATTGCTTTCCATGTCTTCCCTCTGAACCCTGCAACGATTACTAGGAAGCTCTGCCTACAGTACATAAATTCTGTTCAGTGGCTGATGACAGCCTCTGGAACAGGGAGAAAAGTGCCCCTCCACCTCCGTGGTTTCTGGATTAGAGCTAAAGAACAATGAGTCTTCTGTGGGATCGACATGATAATAACCACAAGGCCATTTGGCAGATAACTGGGGTGTTGCTCATCTGCCAGCTTTGCATAGAAACCAGCATGGGACCCGGAACTAGGATTGAGGGCAAACTGCTTCCTCTCACTCTAGAGGCGGCAAATAAGAGATGATGTCTGGCCACTTACAGTGTCACCAGTGGAACCCCCAGCCAGAGAGTCCAAGTCATCAGCAGGAAACTGAGTACCTGGCCTCCAAGACATCTAACTTAAGGACAAGAAGAAAAGAGTTTACCATTGGTTTAAAAAAATACTCATAATTCACACAGTTCCATCAAAATCAGAAAGTCTTGCCTCCTTAGGAATCCAAATGAGAAATTTCATCACTGTGAACTGAACCATTTCTGCCCATGCTGCATTTCCAAGATACAACTTATAAAATTATTCCCCATTTTGTAAAATGCAGAAGAAAAGGGCATTTTGAAAGATAGTGAGAGGGAGTCAGATAGCTCTTTTAGGCAGTTTGGGTGACCCCTGGAAGTTAAAAGGCTAAAAAAATCAAAGGATGATCTGACTTCTGATCTCCTGCCCGGTTCCCTAGACCTGTTTTCCCACAAATAGCCTGGGCCCCTCCTGGGAGGGAGGTCTCTCCCAGGATTTAAATGTAGCCCTAACATTGTGGTTGATCAAAAGTATAGCCCCTCTTCCTGAGACAGCTTCCTGGTCCAAACCAATCAGCTCTGCCTCAGGTGAGTTGAGTCGGAAAGTAGGGCCCACCACCATAAGGTTATAAAGACCTTCGCAAGGGGAGGGCATGCGCTGAGTTGCCTGACCACTTGGGCACCTCCAGGTGCTGGTGCATTTCTGCTGGTCTCAGCCCAGGCCCAGCCGGTCCAAGGATAGGAGCGCCCCCAGCCCTTACTTTCCACATGGGCTCTTTGCCTTCTCTGGCTCCCCACAAGGCAGGACTTCTCTGTGCTTTCTTTTCTGTTTCTTCAGTCCCATCATGTGGGCTCTCAAGCCATGTGGGTGTATTCACTCTCCTTCCCTTGGCTCTGCACTTCCCTCAATAAATGTAACAATTAAATAATTATCTTTCTCTGTCTAATTTGTTTCAATTCTTTGATTAAAAGTAGAAACAAACCTAGGGTTTGGGGTTCAAGGACTTTTCTGAACTCCTAGCACCCCATTTCAATACGATGGATTCGACCTAACTACCTGCTAAGAAGTCACAGCAAAATGGATCTTGTTCCCCATCACATCACGTCCTGGACCCTGCTGCACCTGTGACCGTGTCCAGCACTCTGTGCTCATTAAGTGCCTCGTTCAGAATGGAGTGAGCCCTGCTCCAGTCAAAGGCAGGACGTTCTTTCAGCCCCCGGAGCCCAGAATTGCACCATTAGTTTTTGGATGCTGATGAAAGGTCAGAGGTTCCCTGAGCCTGTCTGGAATTAAAGAGACCTCACAGATCCTTCCATCAGAGATTCTGGTGGAATCACCAAGAGAGGAAAAATACCCCGACATTAGGAAACTCAAGGGTAGATCTGAGGCAAAAGAAAGCACAGCCCCATGGAAACATTTAACCTGCCCCTACGATTCTCTTTGCCATGTCTTTCTCACAATAACCCTGGGACCTTGAAATAGTTTGCTTTAGAATGTTCTTTTTCATATTACAAAGAACCACAAATGTCAAGAGGGAGAAATAATACAAGTCTGCTGGTTACCACAGCTTATATTTGAAAATGTATATGAGATTGCATGAATGCTAAAGGAGTTTACAAATGGCAATTCAGACAGTCTTGTATTTGTGATTGCTTCAATAAATCTTTCTGAGAAAAATCAGCATTTTGAAATCCAAGTTTAAAGGAGTCCTGTAGGAATATGTTGAAGAGTTGTTTCTCATTTTATTATCTTGAACTTGACATTCCTACTTATTTCTATGGTTTTTCAGGGCTCTCAATATGATGTTCCCCTCAGGGTCTGCAGACCTACCATGCAGAGCCTTGATGTCTCCAGCTCAGCTGGAAGTCATGTTGTTTTCTTGAGTATAGAAAAGGAGAAAATGTCCTCACCAGAGACTCTGAAGCACCCCATGCTGTCTGGACATGACTCAACGAGTCAGTGTTGAAACCATACTGTTCAGAATGAAGACTTTATAAAGAGACACTTGTGTCCCCGTGTGGCTATCAGACTATTGAAACAATGGACCCCAAGAGATTGAAATATCTCCAAGAACCTCATGTTAGGAGAAGGAGGAAGAGCTTATCTCCCCTGAAGAGGTTTGACACAGTTCTTACAACTTCTCAGACCACCCTGAAGGAGAGACTGACCCCAAGAGAGAAATAGGCAAGAACACTCCTTGACCAGGCCTACTTAGCTATGCATACCTCTGACCCTCTGTTTAAACCTAAACTTCAGGTCAGGACCCCAGGTCATGGGAGAAGGAGGATCACTGGACCTCTTTATTCTCCCTTCCAATGTGGTCACATTGAATAAATCTCTTTTCTCTGCTTTTCATTAATTGTCTCTTTCATGGGCCTACTGAGGATTAGGAGTCAAGCTAGCTTGTTACACCTGCCAGGACCCAGACTTGGATATCATGAAAGACAACCTGACTACACCAGCTGATGAGGAAAGATAGTCAGGCGCATGGAAAGTTCTACACTTGGGAATTATTGGAAGACCTGGTTCCAGTGTTGTCTGATCAAAACCTAGCCACTTTGAGTGTCTTCATGAAATGACTCTACTAAGGCTGAGTTGGCCATCATTTTTTTTTAAATTTTTTTTGTTTATTTTATTTATTTGAGAGTGACAGACAGAGAGAGAAAGAGGCAGAGAGAGAGAGAGAATGGGCGTGCCAGGGCTTCCAGCCACTGCAAACGAACTCCAGATGCATGTGCCCCTTTGTGCATCTGGCTAACGTGGGTCCTGGGGAACTGAGCCTCGAACCAGGGTCCTTAGGCTTCACAGGCAAGCACTTAACTGCTAAGCCATCTATCCAGCCCTGCCATCATTTTTGTTGTTACTCTGACCATTAATGGTTTCCTGTGCCATAACCATCTAACCCTTCTACCCATCATGCCTCACAGGCTACCCTTTCGTGACACCTTCCTCCTATCCAGCATGTGCCTGTATTTTACAGACATAATTATTTGAGAGAAATGGGATGGAGAGAAGAAGAGGCATTAAGTATGATTTGACTCACATCACACACCCACCAATTTGGCCTCTGGCTGGTACTCTAGGCTGAGAATGAGTCTCCAGTCAGGGACAAAGTAACACTTTTCCTGGGCCTTCTCCCTCAAGTGGACGTAGGGAGGAATTTGGATTTAGGTCTACCTCACAGGGTCCATTTCTGTGATGTGTATGGTTCGTCTTCTGTAATACTTACATGTGTCAGCATAGATCTCTCATAATTAATTGAAGCGTGTTAATCCAAAAAGAAAGGGCAAGAGGTTGTGACGATGGCTCAGTGGGTCAAGGTGCTTGTTTGTATTTCATGTTGACCTAGGTTCAATTTCCAAGCCACCCACCTGAAAAAAAGTTGAATGCAAAAAGTGGTGCAAGTGTTTGCAGCAGCAAGAGGCCCTGGTGCACAAATAAACAAATATCTAGGCTGGCGTGATGGCTCAGCCATTAAGGACACATGCTTGCAAAGTCAACTAGCAGAGGTTCAGGTCTCCAGCATCTACATAAGCCACACACATAAAGTGATGTTTGTGTCTGGGGTTCACTTGCAATGGCAAAAGATACCAGTGCTCCCGAACTTATTATCTGTCTCTCTCCCCCTGTTTCTCATATAAATAAATAAACATATTTTAAAATGAAAGCTCTCAATAAAGAAAAATTTTAAGAGGAAAGGGCAAAGAATCTAAGCAGGGAGTAAAGGGAAGGAAGGAGCTAGCCATGGTGGCACAATCCTGTCAGATTCTGGGTTCAAGATATATAGGAATTGGAGACAAATTGTTTCTTGGGCTGAAGGTTGCTATTTAATGTCAGTTTCTCCTAGCAAGATCAAAAGTGGTAAAGATAGAAATGTGGACTTCAAAAGTGATAGATGAAGGGTTGGGAGTACCTTCAGAACACTGTGTAGGGGTGACTATTTAAGATTTATGGAAATAAAGAAGAGGAAAACTGTCCTGCAAGGGAGTGGCCTTGGGGGACTGACTGAGGTGGGAGCTAGGGGGAAGCGCCACTCTCTCTTCTTAGCCTGGGTGTGGTCAATTTCTATAGCAGGACATGGTGCAAATCCCAGGCTGAGCTTGGCCAAGAGGGAAGAGGGGAAGAATGGACAGCTTTTGAGCTCACAACACCTGTAATCTCAGCACTCAGGAGGCTGAGGTAGGAGGAACATGAGTCTGAGATCAGCCTGGGCTACATAGCAAGTTCAGGTTCAAGTCTAGCCAGAGCTATATGGTAAGACTCTATCACAAAAGAAAAACAGGCCACTGTAGTTAATTTCATGTTGCTGGCACCAAGCAGCTTATGGGAGGAAAAGGTTGGTTCTGGCTTACAAACCTGAGGGTAAACTCCACGATGGCAGGGAAAACAAAGATGGCATAAGAAGAGGCTGGACATCACCTCTGTCGCAGGAGGTTGCAAACACCAACAGAAGTGTGAGCCAAACACTGGCAAAGGGAAGCTGGCTATAACGCCATAGGCCTGCCCCAGCAGCACACCTCGTCAAGGAGGCACCACTTCCCTCATTACCATCGCCTGGAGACCTAGCGTTCAGCACATGAAGGAGTTAGCAAATCTCTCTGCTGAGGCTCTGAGAAATCCATCATCCTTCTGCTGACCGCCAAGACGTCTGTCAAGAGACGTCCGTCTGCCATCCCCATGACCCCAGGGGAGCCGGATACCTGGCCACCTATCTCTGAAGAAAGAAGTTCTCTGCCCTCCCGCCTCCTTGAACATAAAACCTCCCTGGCCCTATGCTCGATGGACACTTCACATTGCCAGACTCTCCACTACTGAGATGTACAGTGTCCCTCTACAACTGGACTCTCCTCTAATAAAGCCTAATTCTTCTATCATAGATATTCCTTCTTGCTTCTGGACTTTTGCTAACAGAACACTTGAGTTTATGGGGCACACCTAATTCACGCTACTACAGAGGCTCTGCACTGACCCCATCCAGTAAGCTCTACGTCATAATTGCACTCCCTAGATATAAAATGAGTCCCATGATGGGCAATAGACAAGCTGCCTGGTCTCATGAGCTCACTTCATGTTTTACAAGGAGAACCAGTGATGAGCAAGACAAATAACTTTTTTTTAAGCTGCATGTGGTAATATGTGCCTGTAAGTGCCTATAACCAAGGCAGGTGCTGTGACTATGTGGTGACTGTCCTGGGGTCATGGATGATGTTGAAAAGAAGTTGTGAGGACAATATCTTGACCAGAGGAGTAAGGAGAGATTGGGTGTGAGAAAAGAGAAGGACGACTCAAAGGGAAACAGGTTGTGGAAACATATGGGCAACAATGTACACCAAACTGTAGTATGAAAATTGATGCCCATGGGAACTTTTATGCTGTGCACATTTTACCATAATTAGAAAGAAAGAGGAAGGAAATGATGGGTAAAGGACAGTGTTGAAGAGTCAAAAGAAATTTGCTGAATGAGGAGAGAAATAGCTTGTGTATTTTCTTGAAGGCATGATTAATCCTATAGGGAAGAACATTTTAAAATTCCAGAAAGTTAGCACTAATTACAGGATGAAGGCTGTTGTGTAAAAGACCAGTGGAACCCAGCATCAGGTAACGCTGTGGGGTTGGGGACCATGAAATAGTCAAGAATGAATGATATGTGGTGAGATGCAAGTAGGCTGGAAGATTTGCTAGTGAACTAAATGTGAAGTCACATGGGAGGAAGGGGGGAAAGTATGGAGTTTATAGAGAGAAGAGAGCATGAAATAAGTTTATTCAAAGGTGGCAAATAAGCAAGACTTTCATGATATATGTGTTTAGAAATTCAAAGAGAACCCCATTGGTGCAGTCCTGAGTTTTCTAGCTATATTTGGCTACTTGAGAAGTAAAAAGCAAGTAGAGCATTGGATTTAACCAGCATCTGGATACGACTGGGCAAGGATGATGGAGGGGGAAATTAGCAGAAAACAGAATATTTTCAAGAAAAAAAAAATGAAGCCAGATGTGGTGGTGCACACCTTTAATCCCAGCACTCGGGAGGCAGAGGTAGGAGGATTGCCATGAGTTCAAGGCCACCCTGAGACTCCATAGTGAATTCCAGGTCAGCCTGGGCTAGAGGGAGACCCTACCTCGAAAAATAAAAAAAAAAGAAAAAAATGGCATAAAACTAAGCTGAGTTAGGAAGGAAATGAAGTCCCCAGAGGTAGACTTACAACCAATGGATAAGGTCAGAAAATGGTCAAAATAGTAATACCATGATAAGAGAAGAAGATCTGAGGTAATAGAAGAGACTAGCAATCTATTTTTGGAAGTGTTATTGAGCAGAAGGCTGGGCGGGGATACCCATGGTGGCTGAATCAGAGGGGTAGTGAGTGATATCATCTGCTGGAATCATAGTCACAGAGAACAGGATTCTTGAGGGGAGCAAAATAGAAATCGTCTGAATGCACTAGTGAACAACAAAGAGAAAGTCCTCTATGCCTCAGCACCTGTGGGGCAGGGGACAGGAGATGCACCCTCAGGTCTCCATGACAAGTGGAACTCTCAGACCACAGAGGCCTATGATAAGGCAAAACAAAGATAAAGACACCAATGGTAAGGGAATTTACTAAGGATAGGAAGCACAGCCCAGACTTACATCGGGCAACTCCAAGCCTACCTCTCAAGTAGGCCTTGGGTTTGGTGTCCACTCTTGCTAACTCCAGTTCAACCAGGAATCCTATGACGTCAGTTCGGTGAGATCCCTCCAACGCCCTCCTCTGATGCCCCTGTCTACCCTTGGCTTGCGTACTAATCCCAGCTCAACCCTGCTGCATTCAGGATGGAGTTGGTCTCTCTGCCTTATGCAATAGTCCTGAAAACAGCTCTTCTTACTATTTAAAAATAATACTGGGATAGAGAGATAATTCAGCGGTTAAAGACACTTGCTTGCAAAGCCTGACAGCCCAGGTTTGATACCCCAGTACCCACATAAAGCCATATGCACACAGTGGCACATGTATCTGGAGTTCTTTTGCAGCCACAAGAGGCCCTAGAGCACCCATTATCTCCCTCCCTCTCTCTCTCTCTCTCTCTCTCTCTCTCTCTTTCTCTCAAATAAAAAAAATGCATTTCTTTTTGTCTTTAACATGGGTCATGCCATCCAGAAGGAAGGGGCCTGTGAATGGAGAGGTGTGTTTCTAGGGAATAAGGTGACTCTGCAGTTACACAGAGCCATGAGGGAATATGTGAGCAGGTAGGGAACACGTGAGCAGGTGCTAATGTCCTCCTGGGAGGCCGAAGCCTTTTGTGTAAGGTAAATGGAATGGTGAGGTAGAAGAAAGGTAGTAAACCTAATCGCTTTGTGAAGGAAATTTCTGGTTAAAAGCTGCTCCTGGAAACCAGTGTTTGGGCATTATGCGGTCTTGCAAACTCTACACCCTCTAAACAGCAGCCCTGCTATTAATCCTCGAGATTACAAAACAAATAGAAATTCTCCCCTAAATTTTTCTGCTCATTCATTCAGCAACTGTTATGGAGCCAGGGATCCTTCTGGGTGTTGTAACACACTCGGCCCAATGGGGCAGGCAGCTTCCGAAACAGACAAAACAAAGTGCGGTAAGCACAATGCTAACTATAGACACAAGGTACAGGAGCCTTTATGGTGAGCAAGAATCTGCTTTTAGGGGTGGGGCTTGAAGTCTCGCTGAAGGAGGTGACCTTAGAGCTGAGACCAGCCAAAGGGAAGAGCAGCTGGAAAAATGGGGTCAGGAAGAAGTAACAAGAAAAAGGAACCTTGTATATCCTCAAGACAGATTGGTTTGTAGGCATGGCCAGAATGTGCAGGGCAGTAGAGGAACTAAGACCGTATCTCAAGAACATTAGCAGGCTGGAAAGATGGCTTAGTGGTTAAGATACTTGCCTACAAAACCAAAGATCCCAGATTCAATTCCCCCAGAACCCTCGTAAGCCAGATGTGCATGGTGGCACGTGCGTCCGGAGCTCATTTACAGTGGTTAGAGGCCCTGGCACATCCATTCTCTCCCTCTCTCCCTCTGTCTCTCTCTCTCTCTCTCTCTCTGTCTCTCTCTCTCTCTCATCTGCCTTTCTGTCTCAAATAAATAAATAACTAAATATTTAAGAATTTTTTAATATAACAAAAAATAGAATTAGTATTAACAAAATTAGCATGGAGGAAATATCACCAACTTTTATCTTTATTGTCTTTTCCAATTTTTAAAATATTGAGGATTGGGGCTGGATGGATGGCTTAGCAGTTAAGGTGTTTGCTTGCAAAGCCAAAGGACCCAGGTTTGATTCCCCAGGATTCATGTTAGCCAGATGCATGGGGGGGGGGGGGGCGCACACATGTCTGGAGTTTGTTTGTAGTGGCTGGAGGCCCTGGGGCATCCATTCTCTCTCTCTCTCCCTCTTTCTCTGTCAAATAAATTAATTAATTAAATCATATATAGGTATATACATATATATGAAAAACAGCTGGGCATGTTGGCACATGCCTTTAATCCCAGCACTCAAGAGGCAGCGGTAGGAGGATCACTGAGAGTTCGAGGCCACCTGAGACTGCATAGTGAATTCCAGGTCAGGCTGAGCTAAAGTGAGACCCTACCTCAAAAAAAACTAAATAAATAAAATATTGAGGATTGAACCTGGAGTCTCACACATGCTAAGTGAGCCCTCTACCCCTGAGCTATAACCCTAGCCCACGTTTCAGTTTTCTAAAATGGCTACATCATAGTCTGCTAATCAGAAGGCGTGAGGTTATAATGACTTTGAAGACAGTGAGTCCCTCTTGCCTTCCGCAGCCATCCCTTCACCGCTACAGGACTGAGCCAATGAACACAATGGTTCTGGCAATGGACAAGAGCAGTTCTGAAACACTGAAGCACACTGTCTAGGCACATCCCTTCTAGAATAGTCTTTCCCAAGTCTCTCTTGCTTCACCATAACCCTTTCCCCTATAGCCTAGACAGCCTTTCTCAATTCAGTTTACTTAATTGCCCATGATTAAAGTATTAAAGTGGCATTCAAGTTTCTTATTAGTCCCAGTCTTTTTTATTGGAGGGGATGTGTATGTGCTTTGTGTTGTGTGTACATGTGTGAGTGCAGGACAAGCTCGGGCACCATCCCCCATCTTTTGCCTTGTTTGAGGCAGGATCTGCCATTGCTCACCACTGCCTTCACCAGGCCAGCTGGCCTCATGAGCTTATGAAAGATTCCCCCATTTCCACCTCCTATCTTACCATCAGCCTGGGATGACCATTGCTCATGCTGTCATGTCCAGCTTTACATGGGTTTGGGGGATCTGATCTCAAATCACTTTGCCTGAGCAGCAAGCACTGTAGCCACGGAGCCATTTCCCAGCCCCAAGGCTTGCTTTCATTGCCGTTTTCTTATGTCCATCTCCAGGACAAGTGTGGTTTTGAAAAGCTGCGTGACTTGCTTGGTCACCCTTGTAGGCGAGGAATGACATCGTTGTGTGACAAGCTGTGAATTTCTACCAGATTCAGCCTGAGACTATGCAAGTGTGGCAGGGACAGGAATCTCAAAGAAAGCAAGCCTCTGGGGAATGAACTTTAAGGAGAGGATCAAGGTCCCTGAATTAGCTAATACTTGGAGTGGACATTGATTGAGCACTTACCAAGTGTTAGGAACCACCATTTTACTTTCTGCATCTACTTGATTATCTTGTATTTAATTATTTTGGGTACCTCACTTCAGTGGAATCATGGAATATTTGTCTCCATGTGGCTGGCTCATTTCACGAGCATAAGAGAGAAAATGCTCTACTGGACACCCAAAGCCATGGTCCCTTCATGGTTTTCAGTAGTAGGAGAAGCATTTTTATCCCCATCTCTCTAACTCCCACATCTATCTCTCAATAGGTTCCAAACTCATAAGGGGAAGAGAGCTGTGATTCATCAGCTCCATAAAACCTGAATTAAATGTTTAATGAAGTAATCAATTAATTACTAAGATATAGTTCCAGGCTTCAAGAAATTCCCAGTGAAATAAGGGCAAAGAAAGTGGAAAGGAAGGTGGCTAAAGGGGGGAAGGAGCAATGGGGTGTGGCATGGTCAATACATGAGGGTGTATCATGGATGGATGACAGTAAATGTGTGATCTGGGTTCCAGCAGACAGTTAGCATGGGGCTATGAGCAAAGGAGAATGCAAGAAATTAGAGATGAAGCCATGGTCTTGCTTGAAACAGTAGCATGCAGTAAAATGAGACTTTTGATTTTAAAAATGATGACTGAAATGGGGCCAGGGTAACCTGCTTGGGAGCAGCCAGCTGCACCAGCTCCATGACAGGTGAGGGAATCACTGGAGCCCAGGTATTTCTTATTTCTGCTAGGCAGGCACACACACACACACACACACACACACACACACACACACACACACATTTAAAAGAAAGCAATCCATGCAAGAGGCAGGGTGCTGTGTTGGGAAATGCCCAAAGCCCAGGCCCACAGTGGCCTTTCCACCTACAGGCTCAAGGATGTGCTGGGGTACCTCCTGGACAGCCAAATACTCGCCAGTGTTGCCGTGAAGAGCCCCTGGCTCACTCAGAGCGAGGCTGCAGCAACTACAGGGTGTTTGACAGCCCTACCGTGACTGCACGGGCCTTCCCTGAGGGCTTCCCTGTGCTTCGGCAGAACTGCACCTACCATTTTCTCTGCTCACCTGTGGGTTCGTCCACAAGAGAAGCCCAAACTTGACCTTAAGAGTAAATGTGGGGCTGGGGAGAGGGCTTAGCAGTTAAGGCACTTGCCACAAAGTCTAAGGAACCATGTTCAACTCCCCAGATCCCACATAAGTCAGACACACAAGGTGACTCATGTGCAAGGTTGTGAATGCTCACAAGGTGGTGCACACGTCTAGAGTCTGATTGCAGTGGCTAGAGGCCCTGGCGCACTGATTCTCTCTCTCTCTCATTTTCTCACTTTCTCTCTCTCATTAAGGTAGTAAATGTGGCCTGATGGCCAGGTAGGAGTGTTCACTTTTCACATGAGTGGACACACCATGCTTCAGTGAGGAAGGAAATGTAGCTAGGACTATTATTGTGGTAAAATGTACTATGTAGTTTAACAGAACAAGCTCTTGGAGAAGAAGAAAAAGACTTTTTTTCTTTTCTATGTCTCCCCATTCATAATACAGACCAGACACAGTGGTCTAGGCAGGGGGTACATGGGGTAGGTTCACTTTGTCTCCTCTTTCTATGTCAGTATAAGAACACAGCCTGTGGTAAGCAATGAGAGTCTTAAAAGAGATGTTTTTAATAAGATGAAATGAATGAATATCTTCAAAATAAGCTTAGACTGTAAAGACCCAAGCCGTAGTGTGTAACACATGTATAGCCCACATGTGCACCATCATGCACATGAGCGTGTGCACGTGCGCACGCACACACACACCCCTTCACTTACCTTCTGGGCAGTTTCTCAAATACAGAAGCAGATGTTTACTATTTCCATACAGAGCTGCAGTCAGTGAGTCTGCTCAGGACTAACCTAAATCACATCTTCCCAAATATCCCACAAAGTTGGCTCACATCTCTAATGTGGGAGCAGCAAGCTGCTTTTTTGGTTCAAATGCACCAGATGCCATTCCACGTGGTTATCTCACATGCAGGCCTCACCAGCATGTGGTGCTCTCCCAGCACAAACTGGATTTCTTGGGGGTGGGGGGGTAGGAACAGAAAGACCAAGTCCTTCCTAAGACGTGGCACATGGACTGTACTCATGGGATACGGAGAACCGCTGACGACTTAGGAACACCTTCCTAAGTCGCTTGCTTCTTCAGTGTCTTATTCTTTTTGCTTTGGAGGGAGGGGTTGGATGTTTTGTTGTTGTTGTTGTTGTTTAATTTAAATTTTTATTTATTTATTTATTTGAGAGCGACAGACACAGAGAGAAAGACAGATAGAGGAAGAGAGAGAGAATGGGCGCGCCAGGGCTTCCAGCCTCTGCAAACGAACTCCAGACGCGTGCGCCCCCTTGTGCATCTGGCTAACGTGGGACCTAGGGAACCGAGCCTCAAACCGGGGTCCTTAGGCTTCACAGGCAAGCGCTTAACTGCTAAGCCATCTCTCCAGCCCTTTTTTGTTTTTTTTTTTAATTTAAATTTTTATTTATTTATTTATTTGAGAGCGACAGACACAGAGAGAAAGACAGATAGAGGAAGAGAGAGAGATGTTGTTGTTTTTTAAGGAGTGTCTTGCTCTAGCCCAGCCTGACCTGGAATTCACTATGTAGTCACAGGGTGGCCTCGAACTCAAGCAATCCTCCTACCTCCGCCTCCCGAGTGCTGGGATTCAAGGTGTGCGCCACACTTGCAGTAAGAACTGCCCCTTGGACGTCTGAGCTGACAGTCAGGAATGACAGTTTGAAGGTCAGAAAGCATGCAGATCTGAGGCCCCTGGGAGAGGCCACCAGTCACAAGGCACCACCCCCCACACACCCAACTCCTTCCTCTGTGGATAAAACGGAGCAGCATCAGCCTTAGAAGACTTCTCAAACAGCACCAATTTTGTCACCTTCTCTCTCTGAGACGAAGGACTGACAGACTAATGTAGAGCAGTCTGACAGGGTAAGATTGTGCACAAAAACACCAAGTGAGAGAAAGCCACATTTGGGTGAGCAAGACGCTCCACATGAAGCACAATCCAGGATACTCTTCCAGCTATTCCCAACTCCTCCTTATCAAGAAAAAAACATGGAGCCAGGTGTGGTGGTACACGCCTTTAATCGCAGCACTCAGGAGGCAGAGGTAGGTTGATCGCATGAGTTCGAGGCCACCCTGAGGCTACATAGTGAATCCTAAGTCAGCCTGGAATAGAGTGAAACCATACCTCAAAAGACCAAAAAAAGAAAGAAAAAGAAAAGAAAGAAAAAACACGGGCTGGAGAGATGGCTCAGTGTTTAAGGACCTTATCTGCAATGCCTAGCGACATGAGTTCTACTACCCAGAACCCACATAAACCAGATGCATATGTTGGCACATACATCTGAAGTTCATTTGTAGTGGCCTTGGCATGCCCATTCTCTCTCTCTCTCTCTCTCTCTCTCTCTCTCTCTCTCTCTCTCTCTCTCTCCCCCCTCTCTCTCTCCTTGAAAAGATGAAATTGAATAAAATATTTTTTATAAAGCAGAAAGAAGTTAACAAGGACTCAGAGAATGCCTGAAGGGATGCACTGGTATATTCAAAGGCAGGCCTGACGGAAGGCACTGGTATATTCAGTGACAGACCTGAGGGAAGGCACTGGTATATTCAAAGGCAGACCTGAGGGGAGGCAGTGGTATATTCAAAGGCAGGCCTGAGGGAAGGCACTGGTATATTCAAAGGCAGGCCTGAGGGAAGGCACTGGTATATTCAAAGGCAGGCCTGAGGGAAGCACTGGTATATTCAAGGGCACACCTGAGGGAAGGCACTGGTATATTCAAAGGCAGGCCTGAGGGAAGGCACTGGTATATTCAATGACAGACCTGAGGGAAGGCACTGGTATATTCAAAGGCAGGCCTGAGGGAAGGCACTGGTATATTCAAAGGCAGGCCTGAGGGAAGCACTGGTATATTCAAAGGCACGCCTGAGGGAAGGCACTGCTATATTCAAATCCCCTAAAGCTGATTTCCTTTGGGACATCAATAAGTAATTTTTTTTTCCTACAGCAATAGTGCCATTAACTGAACCCCTAATAGCCAGACTCCACACATGGAGCCTGCAGAGATCAGTGGTTTCCACAGCTGTGTGGAACCACACAGGGCCCATTTACAGATGAACCTTTACTCAGCAATTTACAACTCCACAGAAATTAAGTAATAAAACAATTCCAATTTTATGTTATTATTATTGTTATTATCAACAATATATTTCATATGGATACATCAGGTGTCGGTACCCTCTTTTTCCCTATCCCTGCCCCCATTCCATTGAGGATGCTCCTCAGTGGGGTTGCAGGTATTCCCCATGGGGTTGTGGGTTATGCATTGTGGGAGCAGCAGTCAGTTATTTTGGGGGTGAGGGGATGCCTCTGGGCATGATGTCTCAACCTGTGGTTCTTACAATCTTTTTACCTCCTCTTCAGCAAAATTTCCTGAGCCGTGGTGGGTGAGTTTAAGTCTACTTCAGTGAAGAGCTCTTGGGAGCCTCTGGATCTCTGCTTTAGTAGGTGTTGAGTGTCCCCTGATGCTGCCTCCTTCACCCTGGCGCTGATCATCAGGTTCAGCATTGAAGCAACACTCTGGCTCCTTTCCGCATTACTCTCTGGTTTCAGCTATGGCTTGGCCGAAGTGTGAGGTGTAGTTTGTCTCCTCCAGTCTTGCCACCTTCTGAAAAAGAAGAACAGATTCTCAACAGAGAGTGAACTCAGCATAGTTTAAATGGGATATGCATTATTAATTTGGGGAGAATTTGACATATGTAACCCCTCTTTTAGCCAAAGACTAGTGAGAGCTTGACATTGAAGGACATAATCTGTCTCCATAGAATTCTGATCTGGTCCCCAATTCCAAATATGGGTTCCTTTACACTGAATGGATCTCTTAGCTAATTAGAAAGCTATTGGTTACCCACTGAGGCTGTGTGCCACTACTGTCCTGGCATGTACATCCTGTCAGGGTGTTTCCTTCTGAGCAGCTTAGACCTCTGGTTGCTCAGACTGTTGTTGGCCACATTCCCCTGGTAGCTCACGTAATGCTTTCCAGCACTAGACAGGCTAACTGTGTGGGGACTGGCTCTCTTCTCTATTCCAGCCAGGTCTCTCCATGCTCTGTGTCAGCAGCATATGGTGTTTTTAGCAATGGGGTCCTAGCTTTTGCCTCAGGCAGGTAATCAAGCACTTTGACAGAAAGCTATCTAAATAATTACATTTTAATAACGGTTTCTGTTTCCTGTTAATCTCTGAAGCTTTCTTTACCATAGCATGAAGTTACTCAGCCTCAGTACTACAGACATCACGAACCCCACAGTTCTCTCTAAGGGACACAGTCCTGAGCTCTGGGTAGGGTGGGGGCAGATTTAGCAGTGTCTTTGGCCTTTACCCACTAGATGCCCTCACCCCAGTTGTAACAACCAGAAGTATCTCCCAGCAAATGCTCAATGAATTGCTAAATTATTGAGGACATTTGTCCTGGTTGAGAACCGCTGCTGTAGGGTGTCCTTTAAGTGCAACTTTAAGAGAAAAGACCAGCTTTGCAGAAGAGTGAGGTATCGAAAACAGGCTATGAAAGTATGACATTGAAGTGAGCATCCATGTCTTTGACTGAGTCTGTAGATAAGGCCATGGGGTCCTCATCTCTGATGATCTGGCCAAGGTACCCTTGGAAGATGGCACAATGGAGTGAGGAGCCTCCACAGGCTCTCCCAGCTCCAGGAACTGTGACTGATGGGGGGGGGGGGCAGTGAGAGGAGCCCACCTGGTTAGGTAACCCGACTGGTTCGTCTGTACCTCGAGGACTTCCAGAGACAAAATAAAAGCAGGGAGATAATTCAGTAAGTGCTTTCCTTGCTCGAAGATCCCTGGAACTCACTGGCCAGCTAGCTCAGGACATCTCAAAAAAAGATGGATTGTGCCTAAGGATCAACACCCAATGCGATCCTCTGGCTTCTACATATATACACACATAGGCATGTGCATCCACATACACAGGTACCTACATACAAACACACACACACACCAAAAGGAAATGAAAAAAAAAAAAAAAACAAGAAATACAGCACAAAAACAAGGCCAGAGAAAGAGAGACATAACCAGAGAAAGGAGATGTTTACCAGTCCTATGGCAACCCATTTGGGAGGAGCCAGCAGAAGCCATTTAGATAAACAAATAAAGGAGAGCCCATAGGAGGTAGGCAGGTGCCCACAGCAGACCACTGACCACAGTGTCCTGGTCATGGGTTGACTGTCAGCCCATCAAACACTGCTCAAATGCCAGAACTCACAAGCTAGCGCGGTCCCTTCTGCACATTGCAAAGCTCAGGCCAGAAGTTCAGATTCCCTGCTTGTGTGAGTTTGGCATAATCTAAATGACAAAAGGCCAAATCAGTTCTTTATCTCCATCTGTACATTTCGAGGGAGACCCAGGCCATCTGCTTCTGCCTGGCAACTCTACTACACTGCTATGGGGAGATGCACATACCACCCGGATAACCACACTGTAATGTGCCTACAAGATATTTAGATCTTTTCATTCTCTTTTTATAAAGTCAGGTATTGGGTGGGCAGGGGTTGGTTTATTTTAAATGAGAAAAACTGGCTTCTCTTGGAGAAAAGAATCAGTGACCCAGGTTAATAATCCAAGTACATCCCAAGCTTCTCTGATGTCCTTCATGTGTCACGTGGAAAAATCAAGCAGAACAGTGCTGGCATGCAAGGATAGTGCTCAGTCACACATCGCTGTCTGTCCCAGTGGGCAGTGTACATGGAGCACAGATGACACTTATCTTTCTGATCATTTCATCTCAGCTGGTAGAAAAATAAATAATAGGGACTGTGACTGCATTTCATTCTCATCAAAAGAAAGGGATGAGGGCTGGAGAGATGGCTTACCGGTTAAGGTGTTTGGCTGCAAAGCCAAAGGATCCCGGTTCGACTCTCCAGGACCCATGTAAGCCAGATGCACAAGGAGGCGCACGCATCTGGAGTTTGTCTGCAGTGGCTGGAGGCCCTGGCACACCCATTCTCTCCCTTTCTCTCCCTGCCTCTTTCTATCTTTCGCAAATAAATAAATAAAATATATGTTAAAAAAAAAAAGGAAAGGAGACATAAAGGGTAGAGAAAGGAAGGGAAGAGGATACTTAATAGGTTGATATTGTATATATATAATTATAATGATTGTAATGGGGCAGTAATATGATGGAGAATGGAATTTCAAATGGGAAAGTGTGGGGGTGGGGAGGGAGGGAATTCCCATGGGGTATATTTTATAATCATGGAAAATGTTAATAAAAATTAAAAAAAAGAAAGGGATGATCCATGCATGGTGGCACATGCCTTTAATGCCAGCACTCTGGAGGCAGAGGTAGGAGAATCGCTGAGTTTGAGACCACCCTGAGACTAGGTCAGCCTGGGCTACAGCAACCCTATCCTGAAAAACCAAAACAGAAAAAGTGGAGGGAAAGGGGAAGGAAGGAGTGGTTCAGCATGTAAAAAGCACTTCCTGCGCAATCTTGAGGCCCTGAGTCCAATCCCCAGCACCCACATAAAAAGCCGTGGACTCTGGAGAGGTGGCTTAGCAGTTAAGGCATTTGTCTGCAAAGCCAAAGAACATCAGGTCAATTCCCCAGGACCCATGTAAGCCAGATAGACAAGGTGGTGCATGCATCTGGAGTTTGTTTGCAGTGGCTGGAGGCCCTGGTGTGCCCATTCTCTCTCTCTCTCTCTCTCTCTCTCTCTCTCTCTCTCTCTCTCTCTCTGTGTGTGTGTGTGTGTGTGTGTGTGTGTGTGTGCCTCTCTCGCTTTCTCAAATAAACAAAATTTAAAAATTAAAATCTGAGCACGGCCATGTACACACATGACTGTGACCTCAGTGTTCCAGGGAAAGGCAGCGACAAGAGGATGGATAGACTCACTGCTCAGCCAGTCTAACTGACAAACAGTGCAAGCCCCAGGCTTCGTGAGAGACTCTGTCTCAAGGCAACAAGGTGAAAGAGCAATAGAGGAGGATGCCCAACACTCTCTTTTGGCCCCACATGCATGCTCCTGGGCTCTGTGCATCTGCATACATGGTGGCATGTAACAAACATACAACACTCCCTAAACAAGTAAATAATAAAAATGATTTTTAAAAAAATATTTTATAGCCGTGCGTGGTGGCGCACGCCTTTAATCCTAGCACTTGGGCAGCAGAGGTAGGAGGATCACCAAGATTTCGAGGCCACCCTGAGACTACATAATGAATTCCAATTCAGCCTGGACTAGAGTGAGACCCTATCTCAAAAAAACCTATATATATATATACATATTCTCTCTCTCTAATATATACATATATATTACAGAGAGAGAGAATAAGCATACCAGGGCCTCGAGCCACTGCAAACAAACTCCAAACACATGTGCCAACATGTGCATCTGGCACACATGGGTAATGGGGAATCAAACCAGAGTACTTACGTTTCACAGGCAGCTCCTTAACCCCTAAGCCATCTCTCCAGCCCTAAACGTATTTTAAAAATAGGAAAGATAGGTAGATAACATAGAAGTGGCAGGTAGCCTAGATCTTTCCACAGCAAAAGAAGAAAATGATATGTCTAGGGAGATGACTTAGTAGTTAAGATGCTTGCCTGTGAAACCTAAGGACCTAGGTTCAATTCCTCAGTACCCATGTAAGCCAGAGGCACAAGGTGGCACATGCGTCTGGAGTTCATTTGCAGTTGCTGGAGGCTCTGTGTGCCATTTTCGCTATCTACATCTTCCTCTCTATCCCTCTCTCTCTTTCTCAAATAAGTATAAGTATGTTTTTTAAAGAAATAAAGAAAAAGAGTAAAATTATCAGCAAATAACTATTTCCCAATAAGACAATAGTGCAGTAACCCAGTCCATCTTTTCAATTGTTTTTCTACTTTATTTCTTCACACAATACCTGACATGCAATAAGCCCTCCAGAAGGATTTACTTATCAATCAGTCTGCACACTCCAAAACACTACAGCCTATCACCAAGGCTCTTGGTTGCCCACCAGAGCTATGTGGTAAGACTCTATTGCTGAAGACTCCATGCTTGGACTGTAGGTCAGTGAGATATCAAGCTGGAGCTGAGCTGGAAGCCTCCTCCCTGTTGACTAACTGTCAGGATTCTGGAAAGATGTAGGCAGCCTGTTGGGAGAGAAAAGTCATGAATAGTGTTAACAAGCAGTAAACTCTGCAAGCTTTATGGTTGGCCAGACAGGCCAAATGTATCAACTGGTGTAATGACGGCATTTTGTTATAGGGGAAACCAACTGTTGTCTGATTGGACTTGAGGCCTGCTCCATGGGAGGGAGCTCTTGGCTGGTGCTGAAAATCTAATCAAAAGCCTATGGAGCAGGTGTGGTGGTACATGCCTTTAATCCCAACACTTGAGAAGCAGAGGTAGGAGGATCACCATGAGTTCGAGACCACCCTGAGAGATTGCATTGTGAATTCCAGGTCAGCCTGAGCTAGAGTGAGATCCTACCTCAAAAATACAAAAACAAACAAAAAAAATGTCTATGGTATATGAGATCATAAGCCCGATGGGGGGGGGGGAGAATTACTACTGTGTCTGGATAAATGGATATATTATGCCCACCAGACTACCTGCTAAATACTTATACTTATGGCCATATATTAATGCTACTCTCACTTTTGGTTAGAGAAATTTCTCTTTTTAGATGGTGGTGACCACTTGGGTTACTCAAAGCTCACCCAAGTGCTGAGAAGTGACAGTGGAATGTTCATCACTAAATGAGACATCTTTTTCACACCCTGCAAAACTCAGGAACCATTGTGGAAGAGAGGTGGAAAGAATGTCAGAGTCAAAGGAAAGGAAGGAGTGCTTCCAATACTGTCTAGCAGACACAAAGTGGCTACAGTATTCATGGCCTCACAGTGGCTAATGCCACCTACACAAGACCTGCAGAATAGGAGGGAAAATATGATGACATCAAAATAGAAGACAGGGCTAGAGAGATGGCTTAGTGATTAAGATTCTTGCCTGGGAAGCCTACGAACCCAGGATCAATTCCCTAGAACCCATGTAAGCCAGATGCACATGATGGCACATGCATCTGGAGTTTGTTTTCAGTGCCTAGAGGCCCTAGAACACCTATTCTATTTCTCTCTCTCTCTCTCTCTCTCTCTCCTTTTCTCTCACTCTTATCAATAAATAAATAAAAATAAAATATTTTTTAAAAAAGAAGAGATTCAGTGGGGTGAATTTGTAAGGGGAAAGGATTATGATTATGGTATATTGTTCACATTTATGGAAGTTGTCAATAAAAAGGTTCAAAAAGAAACAGAAGACTGTAACTATTATCCATATGATGAACTACCATTAAAACTCATGTTATATGCATATACCATGCTTTTCGAACTGCCCAGTAAGCACTTTTCTTAATGTTCATACCCTTTTATTAATGCTACTCTGACTTTTGGTAGAGAATCTTCTCTTTTCAGATGGCAGTGACCTTGGGATGACTCAGAAGGCATCATGGTGTTGGAAAGAAGTGACTGGAGTGCTCAGTACTGTAATATCTCTATCACACCTTCCAAGCCTCAGGGTCTAATGCAGAAGAGGTAGGAGAAAGAATGTAAGAGCCAAAGGAAGGGTAGAACTCCTTACAACATTCTCCCCCCAGACACAAAATGGCCTGGATATCCATGATCTCACAGTGCCTGACACTACCTACACAAGACCATCATAAGAGGATGAAGAGATCATGACATCAAAATAAAAGAGAGACTGATTGAGATGGGGAGGGTATATTATGGAGAGTGAAGTTTCAAAGGGGAAAGTGGGGGGAGGAAGGGTATTACCATGGGATATTTTTAATAAGCATGGAAGTTGTTAATAAAAATTTGAAAAAAAAATCATATTATAGGTGAGACCCTACCACAGGAAAAAAAAAAAGTCACATTATAAAGGCTGGGTATTTGTCTCAGTAGCTAAAGGTGCTTGCTCTGTAAGCCTGACAACCAGAGTTGGAACCTTTAGAATGCATGTAAAGCCAGTTGCAAGTTGCACACACATGTCTGCAATCCTAACACACCTAGAACAATGGGAGACAGAGTCAGAAAACTCCTGAAGTTTGCAGGCCAACAAGTGTGCAGTTCACAGCGGAAAACAAGAGAGACCTGCCTCAAACAAGATGAAAGGCAAGGATCAAGGACCAATACCCCAAGGTTGTCCTCTGACCTCCACACACACCAGAGCACATGTGTACATGTGTGCCCATACACACACATGCATGCATACATACATATGTGCACATATCATAGGTTAGTCAGGAGTGGTGCTATACATCTGTAATCCTAGTACTTGGGAGACTGAGGCAGGAGGATTGGGAGCTGGAGACCAGCCTGGACTCTTTTTTGGAGACTTTGTCTCCAAAAGCAATCATATTAGAGGGGACCATGAAAATATTTTTAACACATTAGGTAAAAAAAAAAAAAAAAAGCATATGCAATTATACCACGCACATTGCCCTTCTGAGTGCATTGAACACCACTTGCTCGGTTCTGTTAGGGTCACCCACATAGAAAGCCTGCTTCCTTCTTCTTGCACCCCATCCTACCTTCAAGCCAACTCAAAACAAGTATTCCCTGAGACCTCTTGGACGTTCCCCATTCCTCTGCTCACATCTTCTTCTCCTCCATGCCATCTTGCAGAATATGGCACACACACACATTGTTGGCATAGGGGACCTTTCTTGCAACAGATAGAGAAATAGCAGGAGAGCGGGTTCGATGAGAGGCAGATGCGCTGACTGGCCAAAGCTTCACAGGGAGTCAGAGCACCACGCCTCAGGCTGTGCATGGTGAAGTCCCAAAGCCAGGGGAAGAAAGAAGCAAGTGTCTTTCCTGTTATACATTCTCAGGGGGGAGGAAAGGTTATATCCTACATGACCCAGCCTACTTGCTAGATGCCATGGAGGCACTAGATAGGACCAAAGGCCAAAACTTAGGTGGCCTTGGGATTCCCTGGCAGCAGGGGACTAGCCTCCCACTTTCCCACTTGACCTGGTCTTCTACAGCATGAGACTCTTAAGGTGACCGCACCTATGTTCTGACACCAGCCTAGTATATTTCTAACAGATTTCTATTCAAGAATCCTTTCCCTATAGGAAGAAAGATTGTTACAAGAAATTATATGGGGACTAGAGAGATGGCTCAGTGGTCAAATGTGCTTGCTTGCAAAACCTGCTACACTAGGTTTGACTCCTTAGCGACCCATGTGAAGCTGGATGCCAGAAGTAGCACAAGTATGTGGGATGTGTGTGAAGTATAAAGAGGCCTTGGCACACACATGCGCACACACACACACATGCAAGAAAATAAATGAATAATTTTAAAGGAAATAATTTGCAAAGCCTGGCATGTATTTAGTCCCAGCACTCAGGAGGCTAAGGTAGGAGGATTGCCATGAGTTCAAGGCCCACCGGGGGTTACAGAGTTCCAGATCAGCCTAGCCTGGAGTGAGACCTTGCCTCAAGAAAGAACAAAATAGGGGCTGGAGAGATGGCTTAGTGGCTAAGGCGCTTGTCTATGAAGCCCAAGAACCCATGTCCTATTTTTTCTTCCTTTTTTAAAAAAAATATTTTATTAGATATGTACATACTTAGTATGTAAACAGCACATGTTGATACAATCCTTTCCCTTATCCGTGCCCCTTATCCAAAGAGGTCCTCCTCACTGGGGATACAGGTCAACCCCACAGAAATTGTGTAAGGACCCATGTTCTACTCTCCAGATCCCACGTTAGCCAGATGCACAAAGATGAGTCAAGCACAAGGTCACACCTGCCTTCCAGGTGGCACAAGTGTACGGCATTATCTGGCATTCGACTTCAGTGGCTGAGGTCCTGGTGCACCAGTTCTCTCTCCCTCTCCCTCTCCCTCTCCCTCTCTCTCTCTCTCTCTCTCTCTCTGTGTGTGTGTGTGTGTGTGTGTGTGTGTGTGTGTGTGCGCGCGTGCATGCATGTGTGTCTCTGTCTCTCTTATTCTCTCTGTCCTCTCAAATAAAAATTGAAAAAGAACAAAATAAATAGATAATAAGCTAATAATTTCAAACTATCTGGAATGGTTCATTTCCAAGAGAAAGCTATGTTGTGGGTACTAAAGCATCATCTTCAGGGGCCCATGTCTTACTAGGGAGAACATTCACTGGGCCAACATGCTGCTTTTCATTTTCTGGGTTCAGTGCCAGTTTCTCCTCCTGTTGCACAGTATGGTACCTGTCTTAGCTACTTTCTCCTTGCTGAGACAAAATACACAACCGGAAACAGTTCAAGGAAAGAAGGGGTTTGTTTTGGCTTCAAAAGGATATCTACCACGATACAGAAATCATGTTTAGCATCACATCTTCACATCATTAGGGAATAAGAAGTAAGAGCCACGGGCTGGGGAGATGGTTTAGCAGTTAAGGCATTTGCCTTCTGAGCCAAAGGACTCACATGAGATTCCCCACGACCCACATGAGACAGATGCACAAGATGGCCCATGCATCTGGAGTTAGTTTGAAGTGGCTGGAGGCTCCCATTCTCTCTTTCTATCTGCCACTCTATCTCCCTCAAATACATAAATAAAATAAAAGAAAGAAGTGAGAGCCAGAAGGGTTGCGCTACAACACCCAAAGTCCTGCCTCCAGTAAGCCACTTCCCCCAGCAAGGCTTCACTTCCTTTCAGAACCTTTAGAACCTTCCCAGAACAGTGCCACCAGCTGGAAATTAAGTATTCAAACACATGAGTCTATGGGGGACATATTGCATCCAACTGGCCACCACAACACCCATGGGAATACTTCACCCTCCTTGAGAACCTTATCCACTCAGCTTATTAGAAAGTACATTTAGAAAGATTTCTGTGGGTTCCAATGTGGTAGGGTTAGAGCAATGAATCCCCACATGACCTCAAGCCTGATTCATGATCCTCAATACGACTTACCAAGAAGACATACTAGTTGAGGATATAGGCTGCTTTCCCAGAGTAATAATTCAGTACTTCATTTCCCACTTGGCTGGCATTGCACTGATGAGATCCCTAGCACCTAAAGTCCTAGAAAAGGAGAGGTGAGTGGAAATTCATTTCAGTCTTCCCCCAGCACTTAGCCTTTGCTCACAAGTACTGATCTTTCCATGCACTGATGACACTTTGCTACCAAACAAGGTTTTATTATCTTCGAAAGAAACAGTATCGTATAGCTCTTATAACCTGCTCTATAACTCACCACGGTGGGTCATGTGAGTGACTGATATTTAACAGATGGCTTGATGAAAAATCAGTCATCAATCCACAAATCAATAACCATGGTCTTGCGCCACCAGCTCTGCTAAACAAGCTCGGTGGTTGAGTAAAAACCCAGGCCCGAAATGTCATTTGAATTCCCCTGTGTGTTTCATATGTTCCTTCCATTGGCACAGGACAAAGAAATTTCTTATCCCTTGTCTGTAGATCTCAACACTGCTAAGATAATATTGATCATACCTAGGTCATAAAAATCAGGGTCACTGCAGCCATGGGGTCCCCGTGATTTTAGAGCCACCACACCAACCAAGGGGGAAAATTTAGCTCTCCTGTCACCTTCTGCTTAGCAACAAGACAAACAGCTCTAATGGCTCTTTAATCTTCTCATTAAGGCAGACATATGGGCTGGGAACTGTGACAGGACTGCAATGAGCATGAGAAAAATAAGTCCTTATGGTTCTTTCTGATAAGACTTAAAATGACCAGAGAACTGAAAATGCTGGTCTCTTCTACATGTCACATACAACTATTTTTGAGAGAGGAAGAGGAAAAATGCATTCTGGCCATGTTTTTACTTGATCTCTCTTGCTTTGGGGTAAATTCATCTTTGTTCTCAGCACTATCGTTATATTGGTGAAGTTTATTAACATAGAAGGAAAAACTGGGGAGAGTTTGAAAAATGAAGTAAATGGAGCCAAGCATTGTGGCATATACCTGTGGCCTTCCACTAGGGATGATCATGAGTTAGAGGCCAGAATGAGCTACATAGTTTGACCCCAGAGAGAGGGAGAAAAGGAGGGAAGGGTAGAGAGAGTAAGGGAAGAGAGAAGACAGAGAAAAGTCAGATGCATTACCCATACCTAACCAATGGCCTGTAAACTTGACCTCAGTCCTATAAGCTTCTTACCAAAGGAACATTGACTGTTCCCACGTAAATGTGACCACTGTCAGAGACTAACCCTTAAATATTCACTAAGATGCTGTGACTCACTGGAGAGCATATCAACAAAATTGGGCAATATTGCCAGATGTGGTGGTGCACGCCTTCAATCCCAGCACTCGGGAGGCAGAGGTAGGTGGATTGCCGTGAGTTCAAGGCCGCCCTGAGATTACATAGTAAATTCCAGGTCAGCCTGGGCTAGAGACCCTACCTCAGAAAACCAATATATATATATATATATATTGGGCAATATTAACCAGTATTTTTATTTTCTTTTTTGTAAAGGCCTTATTAATTCTAGGCAAGTCTTTCACCACTGAGCTACATTCTCAGCCTTAGTGAGTAATTTCTTAAGTGCCAATTCTCCAACTCACTTTTCCTCCTTAAGGTACTAACCAGAAAGCACTGGCGAAATGAAACCAGAGCTCTGCCTTACATGCACTTGGATTGTTCAGAGTCACCAGAAGTCATGAGAGCAAAGTGCCACAGCACAACACAATTATGGATTGTGTCCATTCCCAAGTGGGCCTGGATTCCCTAGCAGGACCTTTGAGACTTAGTCCCCTTGGCGAAGCTGGCACCTGCCCCTTGCAGCCATGGAGCACCCACTTTGTGCCAGGTTCTCTGACTCTTGGGTTGAAGGTTGAATGTGATTGTCTGAATCTCAGTAAAGATACCATCTCACAGGAAAGACCAAAGCACGAAATCAGTGCTTTGAGCAGTACAATGGGAAAAATGGAAAGAATGCATAGATTAGGCAGTTTGACAACACATGGCTCAGAAAACCTTGAGAGAAATTCTAACCAGACTGTAAAGTGCTCAACACACTCCTCCATCCCCAACAGAGGTCTCAAGCAGATCTCAAGAATTCAGCGATGAGCTTATCCAACTCCCTTTCCCTTTCTTCCTGGGAAATACAAGGAAAAAAGGCGAGGGAAGTTAGGTGATTTTCCAAGGAACACAGAAAGCAGCCTCTGACCTATGACGCCATCTCAGCTCCCTGACACTTGACGGCTGCCTGCTCCATTCTTCTCTGCCACCAAAGCCAGCCCCACATCCCCAGAGTCCAAGCCAAGAACTTAGTCCTGCATGGCAATCTTCTTCACCCACACAGAACGCAGTGTGTTGGGTTTAGACTCGCTGTCTCAAAACATCTGCATACTCTATGCAGCCTATAAAAATATAAATGCTTATCAAGCCCTCCCAAGCACTTGGCCTCTTATAACTTAGACCTTATATCCTACTCACAAGCTAGCCCTGTGCTTGTCCCAAGTTTTCTGATGAGGCAATACAAACACACAGAAAGCCCTGGTTACCTGCCTAACTAGCCACCCTCAGTCATAATGGCCTAAAACACAATTACATTACTATTTCCCATGCTGATGTAGGTTGCTTGGAGCTTGGTGGGCAGAATTCTTCCCAGGATTTCTCAAGCCATCCCAGCTGGATGTCAACTGAAGCTGCAGGGTTTCCGTGGCCAACCAGGCCAGATACCCAGGCTGTCTTCGTTACCTGAGTTTGTTGGCCCCAGTTCCCTCCCTGGGAGCTCTCTCTCGAGCAAGGTACAGACTTCTGACACAGCAACTGAGGCAACATAGTTCTGGGCCTGGGGAGATGCTCAGAGAGTAAAGCACCTGTCATGCATGTATAAGGACTTGAATTTGGAACACCCACACCCACATAGTTCGCACCTCTAATCCCAGCACTCAGAAGGCAGAGACAGGTGGATCCCTGGCACAAGACTATCTAGACTAAGAGAATTTGAAAATTCTGAGTTCATTGAGAGACAATGTCTCAATAAATCATGTGGAAAGCAATTGAGGGAAACAAGCTGACATCAACCTCTGGCCCTCACATGCAAATACACACATGTACCTCCACACATACAAGCATGCATACACGCATTCATGCACAACACACACACACACACACACACACACACACACACACACATTAATGCTTATGAAAGTCAGACCTGGAGCTGCTGAGCACTGGGTGTACTGTACTATACTAATCAGAGGAGTCTCAAGCCAGCCCAGATTCCCCCCTGATGGAGGAGGGTAAAATAATGTTTAATAATCTTTAATCTGCCACACAGGGGGTAAATAACTTCCCAGAGGTCACACAGTAAGTGTTTGTATTGAGACTCAACTCTGCCCAGTCCAACTCCAGTCCCATTAACCACTCAACCTACTTTACCTAACTCCCATGCAGATTCTCCTTCAGCTTCCAGTGCAGATCAAAAGTAGCCCTACCTCAGCTCCTCCCCACACAGGGAGTGGTAGAACTGAGGCACAGGCTCCCTGAGGATGTTGGCCCTTCACTGAGTCCCAGTGAAGCTACTGGCTGTTGTCTGTGGATACACCAACCAAGACTCCGTGCCGTGGGGCTGTTTCTCTCAAGAGAGTTCTGGCCTTGTAAGATATATCCACAAATGATCCAGACTTCTTGTGGGAACTCCTGAACACATGTGGTGGAGAAGACAAGTGGAAAGTATTTTGTTGTGGCACCAATTTCTAGGCCAGGCCAAGTTCAGACATCATCCAGGTGTCTTTCTGGAAGAATGATGAGAGCAGGAGGGAACATACCTGGAATACGGAGCCCTGCTTGGTACTCTGCATGGACACTATTACCCAGACATGGACATTACTTAATGACCACACTGGCAGTGGTCCTAAAGACTCTATCAGGAAAGAATGGGGGGAGGGGGCTGGAGGATGGGTGTACACGAGAATGATAGCACAGGACAGAGAGAGGGAAGGCCAGGAGCTCCAGGAAGAGGGAGCATTCCAAACCAGGCTATACTTGGCCCACTTCAGGGCAACTGGCCTGCTCGTCCTTCCCTGAAATGACTTGGACTTCTTGGCACCACTCAGATTCCTTGGATTCTGGACTTGGAAAGGGGGACACATCTCCAAGTACCTTGCGTCCTCTCCAGACTGCACCATCATCCTCCATTTTCTCTCTAGGCCTAGCATCTTGATCATACTGTCTTTCATTAATCCCACCAGCCATCCCAAACTGCAGGGACATCGTCCCCTTCCCTGAGAACCCTCTGTCCAACCATGGTCATTACTAGAAATACGCAAATTGCTACACACATTTTCATTTGCCCAAGGCAGTTGTTTTTATGAGCAGTGGCAAAAACAAAATTCCATTATGTCAAAGTTAATTCCTCTGCAGTACATCGATAGATGTTCCTCGGAGGCAGTGCCACAGACCAACCGCAGCCAGGACTGGCCAAATTAAAATTCTGGTGAGACATTCACTGCTAGACTCTAATGGCCGACTCTTCCATTTTCCCAGAGCTACAGCATCTGGATGAATCCCAAACTGTGTCACGACCTGCCTGTGCATGGCCTGTTCATCAGTTAAGATACCGTATCCATGAGTACTAACCCCAGCCAATGTCCTCCTGCCTCTGTTTAAAACCAGTGAAACATGACCTCAGGGACAGCTCTCAGATCACTAATCAGCTCTGATTTGCCTTCCTCCTGCTTGTCAGTCTGCTCTCCCAGGAATCCTCCTTGCTCAGGGATCTCTCAGCTGCTTTCCACAGGCAGAGGCAGATGGCATGGTCCCATACGGGAGGCACAGAGCTCCCCCAGCAGAGGGAGGCTGGTGAGGGTTCACTGCTGTTGTGGCTTCCTCTGCACTAGGTATTAGATCCAAACAGAGCCTTACGTTCTTCCTTCTCTCCACAGGAAAAGGGGATGCGTCATCATGAATCTGATGAGCGAAAGACAGCGGCGACACAAGGGACAGGAAGGATGACAGAAGAGGAGGCCATGGACACCTCATCTCACCAAGGGAAAATTGATCCTTTTAATTAAAGGAAATGCAGATCTTTGAGAGTCCAGAGAGTCTAGAAACTAATGATTGAGGACAGAATCGAAAGTGTCTTCCCACACACGCCCCCCCAACATTATCTTTCTCTGTAAATTCATTTTGACAAAATAATTTTGACCCAGTCACAGCCACATCTGCTCCTTTTACTGCAGCTTGAGTACATGACAGTACTGTCCACATGCCAGTGGAGTCAAGAATGCTAATATTTGTCAAGGAAGAGGAATTTTCATCCGTCAAAGAATAAGAAACATCTGTGAAGGAAGAAATTCTGCTTACTAGCTAACTATACTGGCAAGGTTACTGGATCACCTCCCACCTCCATTTATCCCTTTTCTTCATGAGCTTGGGCAAGTTTTTCATCCAGCAAATCTCGGTGCCCAATAAGCTCGACAAGGCAAAAAGTGGAGGAAGGGAAGGATGCTGCCAGGGAGCTGGGGCCGTGACTGAAGCTGAGAAGTAGCTGACACGTGTCCTGGAACCTGTTGGAAAGTGGAAAAGGCATAGGTGTCACGTGATAGCTAAGAATCTTCATGTATGAGTTATTCATTTTAAGGAGAGCATTTCTTCTGGCTTACAGTTTCAAGGGTTAGAAAACATGATGGCATAAGCTGAAAGGCCAGTGGTCACATTGCTGCAGAGAGAACAGGAAAGTAGGACCAGGCTCTAACCCTCAAGTCTCAACCCCACTGACCCATTTCCTCAAGCCAGGCTCCACCTTCTAAAGGTCCACAACCTTCCCAAACAGCGCCCCCTGCTGGGGACCAAATGTTGAAACACAAGAGCCTATAGGGGACATCCTACTTCCAAATCACCATGCTTTAGTATGGAAAATGCAGCTGTCAGGAGAGAGAGATAGGGTGGGGGATACTGAAATATTCTGGAACTCAACACACAGGCTGTCTACAATCATTCCTTGCAATATTAAAAAGTAATTGAGCTGGGCATGGTGGTGCATACCTTGAATCCCAGCACTCGGGAGGCAGAGTTAGGAGGATCACCATGAGTTCAAGGACAGCCTGAGACTACATAGTGAACTCCAGGTCAGATTGAGCTAGAGTGAGACCCTACCTCAGAAAAAAAAAAGTAATTGAAAGTGAATGCCTGGGGGTGACTTGAACTCCAAACTCTAATAAAGAAAAGGGGATGTTTCTCAGAGGCTGTGGGATTTAGGAAGTATCTGGGTTATTTGCAATATCCACGCTTGAGATGAATTTTCCATGCCTAAACCATCCATCTCACCCTTCCCAGTTGGAGCTCTCAATGGAAGAAGAGTACTGGAGGCCAAACGCGGTTATGTTCATGAGTGGAGAAGTGATGAGAAGCCCCACGACACAGGAGGCAAAAACTAAGTCAAAGAAGCATGTGGCTGAGGACAGAAGACCCAAGCAGAGCCGCTCGCCTCCTCCCAGTGCACATCCTGACTCCTGTACGGCCGAGTGTGTGCTCCAGGAGCGAGAAACAGGTGGAATTTCGTAAGATGTCTATTGAAAGAGGCCAGTCAGTACGTCTCTGCAGACCCAAGACACAATGTACATGATCAATCCTTCCTTGCCAGAAGATGGGGCCCATACTGAGCTGGGGAGGAGGAAAGAGAGCTGAAGTGTGGACCAGTATTTGTTCCAAGTAAGGAGGTGGTTGGGGGTGTTGTCCTCTATTGATTTTCTTTTAAGGTGAAACATAAGAAAAACACACAAAGATTATATAAACAACAAATGTCAAGAAAATTGACAGGTCCAATGATTTATTTACTGATAAGTTCCTTCTGAAGAGAGATAGAGAGCTCAAATACCCAACTAACAGACTGACATGGCTCGAGAGCTCTCTCAATTCCAGATAAAATTACCTCGGTTCAAAGTAAGGTAATGTCTCATAAGGCTAGTGAACAAAGTGCAGCCACTGAGTCATCACAGAGACCAAAGATTTCGAGAAAATGCTCTCATGCTGTACAGAAGGCTGTGTCTACATACTGAGAAACTGGGCATTAGTCCTCAGGCTTTGCTAAATAGCCTACCCAAATGGGGTGATGGCAAACACCTCTTTAACACTCCCACAGCCCGTTTGTAGCTGGAGAGGAAGCTTGAGAGTACAGCTTGGTGCCTTGTGAGGCTGACTCAGGAGAATCTGATAGCATGAATATGCTGACTGTCCAGAATAGGTTTGAGGGCTTGGCTCATTGACCAGCTGCCTGAGAGCGAAGATGTCCTTGGACCAATACTGTGCCTTCTATGTTCCGTCCAAAATAGAAATTCAAAAAAAAAAAAAAAAGAAAGAAAGAATGTTGAGGTGCACAAAAGTAACTTTATTTGGAAGGAGAAGAAAAAGAGAGAGAATAAAATCCCTTTGCCCTGAAAGTTCCACCCTCACTATGTCTAGCTCTTCAAGGTGTTTTCCCCCTTCCCACCCCATTCGATCACGGTCACTCAGTTCTAGATTAATTTATGCAAATATATGCCAAATTTCATTTGGCAAAAGGAGGAAGTTTTCCAAACAGTGCAGATGCAGAGTAGGCACTCCTCATAGAACACAACACAAGTGCTTGGCCTCCAACATACCCACTTGCGCATATCATTACCCCGAGTGTGCCTTGAATTAGAACAGCTGGCTTCTGACCTGCTCGCCCTCTCTGGTCTTGCCCACAGTTCAGCAACCCCAAAAGGAAAGGGTAAAGGAAAGAATGCTGGTATCAGAGCCAGGAGAGATGATGTGATGGTTTGCGCCTTTCATTTGTCACCGTGAGCTAATCACCCACCTCCCTGAGCTTCCCTCACTCCTCTACGCTGCAAACCATGGTTCACCTTCCAAGGGTCTGGGGATAATTCATGTGAAAGCACTGCTTCCTCTGAACGAGCGCTGTGGAAATTGTTCGCTCTATCTTGTGGCACGTGCCTGCTTTCCACTGGTCTATGGGTTCCAGGACATGTTGCAGTCCATGAAGCACTGATTGAAATGGCCCCAATCTTCTGCCACCTGCATACAGGCAGGAGTGGGTGAATGAGCTACAGAATCTTAACTTGGGGGGACTCAGCACTGGGGATGTCCCAGAGAGGAGAATTTGGAGATCTAGGACTGGGGAGATGTGTGTAAGGCTGATGCCTGGGGTTCAGATCCCGGAACTCACACAAAGCCTGATGCAAGCAGGACAGGCAGCTGTCATCCCAACCCGCCTACAACAGCGGGTGGCAGAGATGGGAAAATCCCAAGGCTCATGGCCCAGCTAGTCTGGCATTCCCAGCGGCAAAAACAAGAGACGGCCTTCCTCAAACAAGGTAGAAGGTAAGGGTCATCACCCTGAGGTGGTCCTCTAAACTCTACATGTACACACACACATACACACACACACAAGAATTAGGGGATCTCAGTGTTTACCACTGGCACAGTATGAAGACCACATGGGTCAGAATTAGCAAGGCAGTGCCTAGCAGCCCTCTGAGGGGGACCCTGCTGGTGTCCCGCCCTTCTCTGCCTGTCACTGTTGCTCTGCTTGTCTACTGCCCTGGAGCCACGGGGAGTCACAGAGCTGCTTGCACGCTGTCCCCTCACCCAGTGTCTTCACAGCCAAACAGACCAGTGGCTATGAACTTCAAGAAGATATGAGCATTGGCCACAAAGTTCAAGAAGAAAAACCAATGATTGTAAGAGAGAAAAAGAAAAGAAACCGTCCTGAATTTTCACAGGAGATTTTAAAGAAAAGTTTATACATCCAGGAGATGCTGAGATGGCTCCATGGTTAAAGGCATTTGCTTGCAAAGCCTGCTGGCCCGGGTTCAGTTCCCTCACACTGAAGTAAAACCAGACATAAAGTGATGCACGCATCGGTGATCTCAATAGACCTGCACCAGTGGGCGGTTAAACCAGGAGAATCCAGAACCCTGGGCCAGCAGGCCAGCTAGTTGGACAGACACCTTGAAGATGACCTCTGACTACTATACACATGCTGTGGCACACGTGACCAGAGGCAAATTAATTATTTTTTTTTAAAAAAGTCCATGTGTCCATATGCCACCAGGACAGGAAGCGATCTGGAATAGCAGACTTTGTCTAGCCACTTGGCCCCGGAGTGCTCCTGAGTGCTACACCAGCCACAGGAGCTGTGGGTATACCCATGTTTGCCACTGAACCCTCCAAACCAATAGTCTGCCTATTAAACTGCAGGTTAAACATAGGCACAAATGCAGGGCGTTACTTTAAAACAGAGAAGTCCATGCGGCACTTTTCAAGCCATGTCTGAATCAACTGTGTCGCCCATAACTCGCCCTCTTCAGCTTAAGCCATGACATTGAGATGTAAATGTGCTCCCAGGAAGAAGCAGCCTCTGGGTAGAGGACTGGAGCCACAGGGCAGAGGGGCCAGCTTGAGCACCGCAGACAGAGTCAGCAGCCAAGGAGGCCGCCCCACAGAGCGCACAGTCATCTCCTGCATAAGAGGCGAGATTGGGGAGAGAACTGATTGCTTGGTGAAAAGTAAAAGGAATCCTAATTTACTCATGACTATACTTGACCTTTAAATACCACCTTGCCAATATCAGATCCCTTAAACAGAAAGATCAAATTTGATGCTCACAAATCAGATAGAGTTCCCACTTAACAGATGGGAAAACTAAAGTCCAAAGATGCTATGTGACTGTCCTGCAGCGGCACAGCTGGTGACAGACCTGAGCCTCGATCCAGATCGCCAGGCCTCAGTTTCCACCAGCTGCCATGAAAGCTAAGTGAAAACAAATGAAAGGGCTGGGGCATGGCTCTGTAGTAGAGTGTTTGCCTAACATGCAGAAGGTACTGGGTTCAATCCCCAGGACCACAAAAGGGGGGGAAAAAAAAAACAGTCTTAGAGGAAGCATTAAGCTGTCAAACTTCTCACAGTGACATGTCAGAAACAATCTGGCTCAAGTGGAGGATGTCAAAAAGAGAGTCACGAAGCTATCCCCGAGCATTTCAGTGTTGCAAATTCACTTAGATGACATTCTCCTTCCTCTTCCAGCTACCACACAGAGACACTGAAGGATCCACTTGACAGCCCATTTAAGGCCCAGAATGAACTAAGAAAAAAAACCACCACCAAGATCAATGCCAGTTAACGATCAGTGAGTGCCCACTGGACACCAGGCCCTTAGGAAGTCGGATGGAGGGGCACCAGTGGAAAGCACAGTTCTCCTCTGGGCAAGCCAACAGGAAGAGCTGTCCTGGGACAAAGAAGATGGATTAGCAGAGTTAAGGCTTCACTCTGCTCTAAGGACTCTGGGGGCTCCACTGTTGATTTTTAAACAGCCCATGTTCCACTGACCATGTTTTTATTTCTTATGATTCATCCACCGTTGTCTGACTATATTTCACCCACCTCATCATCTTTGGTTAGCAAGAAGAGGCAATTTTGCACCAATTTTTGTGTGTATGTGTGTATGTGTGTGTGTGTGTTCCATGTCGTGTGTGTTCCATGTCTTTGCCTGGATGCCCAGTGTCACCGAAACACCCACCCTCATACAAATCGGGCAAATCCCACCAAGCCCAAGCAAGAAACCTTGTCCTTAGGGCTGGAGAGATGGTTCAGCAGTTATGGCATTTGCCTGCAAAGCCCATAACTGATTGTTAAAAAAAAAATTAGCTACCTGAATGACAATTGTTAATAAAAAATAAAAATAAATGAGATCTATTAAATAAAAACAAAGAAACATTGCCCTTATAACTCACTATCTAGCTTCTCATTCCAACACACAAGGAAAGCATAGACTCTGCAGTCTGGCTCATTAATAAAGGAGGTTGTGAGCCAAGCACTGGATGGGCAATCTGGGCCATGAAACATTGTACCAGACTGTGAAATAGAAAATTGCACTGATGGCTTCTTTCGTTTGCTACAAGCAGAGTTGGTCTTCCCACCACTCCATTTCTTTTCCCTTTTAATTAATTTGTGTGTGTGCACGCACACATGTGCACACATGTTTGTGTGTGTGTGTGTACATGCATGTCATGTACAACCTAAGGACAATCTAAGGGTGTTGGTCCTTTAGATCTTGTTTGAGATGGAATCTCTCTTGTTGTTTTGCCACTGGGAAGACCAGATGAGCTTCAGGATCCTGACTGCCTCCCATTGCCATAGATGTGTGCCAACCAAGCGTCACTTTTGTGTCAGGCTTTACATGGGTGGTGAGGTTCAAGCTCCTTTAACTGCTGAGCCACCCTCCCAGCCCCCCCTCCACTTTCCTCGTTACAATCTGGTAGAATGTTTTTCTTCCTAATTCTCATGAAATACTACTCTGGTTCAGGGTAAAAAACATAGCCCTAATTCTTCTAAAGAAAACAGAGACTAACAAAATAAGATATGACATCGTAGAAGACATTTCAGACCACCCAACCAACCCCTGAAGGCCAGAGATTTTTCAACAAGCTGAGAAGAGTCCCAGGGTCTCACACTGTGAAAACAATATCACAATCCATCAGCAGACCTCCAGCCAATTCCTCCCACTCCCTCCAAGGATCAAGGCTAATTTAGTTGCCAGATGGACTAACCATGTTAAACGTTTTAAGGAGACAGGTTTCTACCCTCCAAAATGCCTTGCGCTGCTAAACTCCACCGTTCTGGATTGAGGTACAACTGTTTCCAACCTTCCCCAGAATGCCTGGCAGGCCCTGAAAGGAGGAGGAATGGGCTGAATGCTTGCTGAACGCATGAGAGCATGGTATTCTCTTAACTCAAGGTTTCTCCACAGCAGCACTATTGACACTCTGGACCAGTAATTCTCCACTGTGGGGGTGTTGGTTTGCTAAGGCTGAATGAACACTGCAAAGCCCCGTATAGGTGTCTTCAAACAACGGTTCTGGAGGTTGGAAGTGTGGCATCCCAGCGTCAGTCAGGTGGTTCTCCTGAGGGCTCTGAGGTAGAGTGCCTTCCAGACCTCTCCCCCAGCTTCTGCAGTGCTATGATCTGAATCGGAGATGCTCCCTGCAGGCTCTCATTTTAAGCACTTGTCCCCCCCAGCTTGGAGCATTATTTTGAATACTATTTAGGAGGTGGGGCCTGGCTGGTGGGAGCAGGTCATGAGGGGCAGGCCCTTGAGGGCTAAACCCACCCTTAGCTCTCTCCTACCTTCCTGCTGGAATGAGAACAAACCCACCACCCTACATTCCCAGTGCCACTGCCATCAATTGAGCTGTTCCCAATCCCATGTCTTTCTCCCCCAGTGTGATGGACAGAAATCTCTCTCAAACTTTGAGCCAGGGGCTGGAGAGATGGCTTAGCAGTGAAGACACTTGCCTGCAAAGCCTGAGGCTCCAGATTCAATTCTCCAGGTCCCACGTAAGCCAGATATATATGGTGGGCATGCATCTGGAGTTCGGTTGAAATGGCTACAGGCCATGGTACACTCAATCTCTCTCTCTCCCTCCCTCTTTTCCACTTTCTTTCTCAAATAAGTAAGTAAATAAATCTTTAAAAAGAAACTGTGAGCCAAATAAAGCTTTCCTCCCTTAAGCCATTCCTGTCAGGTCACACCAACAAGAACCTAATTAATATAATCAGCTAACCTTGGTGCTGGACTCATTGATGCATTGCTCCAGTCTCTGTTTCCTTCTCCTCCTGGTTTTCCTAATGTCTCTGTCACCATACCATTGTCTTGGGGACACCAATCACCCACTTACTCCACTATCGTATCAGTTATCAATTATATCTGCAGCAAACTGATTTCTGAGTGAGGTCAATTCTGAGGTGTTGAGGGTGAGGATTTCAGCATGTGTTGGCGGGAAGGAGACACGATTCACCCCGTGAAGAGGAATAACCTAGGCAAAACAGGATACTTCCCATCATGCTTGGTTTCTACTCACTAGATGTCAATATCACAGCAATGAGAATGTCTCCAGACAGTGTCAAGTGTCCCCTGCAGAGAAAATTGTCCCTGGGTGAGAACTACTGTCTCAAGGGTCAGAAAAATGAAAGTTTAATTTTGATTCTAATTACTGGTGCTATGACCTTGGAAAAACGGGGTTCCATTATCTGCTCTTCACCTTTCTTGTCTCCCTCACATAGTTATTTAACTATGAGCCCACAGCATTGTTGTAGATGAAATAAAGGCTCTGTGAAAAATGATTGCAGGATAGCGGGAGCCACTAATTGGCAACAAATATTTCATACAAGAAAATTTCTTTTGCAAAGTTCTCCTCGGGCCTTGGTACTTTCTGCCCTGGCATTAAACTCTGGTCCTTGTTCCTGAGACTCCAGGAGACATGCTCTGCATCCACTGCTGGGGCGGCATTGCCCTCACCGTCCAGCCAATGCCTTCCCAGCATCTGAGGCTGCGACGCAGAACTGCAGATAACCATACGTCACAGCCGAGGGAGGGGAAGCGCTGAGATGACCAGAATGCTAATGTGACTGCCTTGCACCACAGACAGTGTCAGCCAAAGAAAGCGCTGCAAAAAAATCTACTGGAGGGAACCGGGCATGGTGGCACCTGCCTTTAATCCCAGCACTCGGGAGGCAGAGGTTTGAGGATCACTGTGAGTTGGAGGTCAGCCTGAGACTACAGAGTGAATTCCAGGTCAGCCTGGGCTAGAGTGAGACCCTGCTTCAGAAAAAAAAAAAAAAAAAAAGGAAAAGGAAAAGGAAAAAGAAAAAGAAAGAAAATACACTGGAGTAGATGTGGAGGGGGAGAAGAGAACTAGCTCTTAGGCGTTGGCCATGACTGCGCATAGGGAGCCGTGGCAAGACAACCTGAGCTTGGCGTTGTCTATAAAATACCACACTGACCTGTAGCTGGTGAGTTACTCGTCTACTTCGCCCACCTAAGCGGAAGAAAGACAGTAACAGCTTCTTATTCACATGTCTATCTCATGTGCTCAAAAGAAATGCCTGTCACACAACACATGCCTAATGAAAGTGTACCACCCCCACATCATCAAGCTCTCCAGCCTTCATGATGGCATTTTTCTGTAAAGTGCTGACTTGAGCTATTCAAGCTTGGGCTGGAGCAATGGCTCAGTCCATAAAGTGATTGCTATACAAGCATAAGGACCTACGTCTGGATTCTCAACACCCACATAAATGCCAAGCGGGCATGGGGGCCCACCTGTAACCCCAGAGCTCAGGAGGTGGAGCTGGGATCCCAGATCAAGTGGCTGTGAGGCGAGGCTAGCTGAATCAGTGAACTCTTGGTTCGAGTCAGAGACACTGCCTCAGTAAACAAGATGGGGCAGTAGAGGCAGACATACAACATTGACTTCTGGCCCCACACACGGGCTGAAGCATGTGTACACACATGTGTACTTATTCACGCACACACACACACACACAAATAAAATAATCATAATCCAAGCCCATATCCCATGGCTCATAGGAGAGTCATTATTTTTCACACTTCCACTTATCAAGTAATTACTAAGCATTCTAAAGGAAAGTAAACATGTTCCACTAATCTGTCCTAGAAGGCACATCAGAAATCCTAGAAGTTACTTCCTATCATCTCTTAATTGGATTTTAAAGCTCACTTTATATAATTTCACTGAAGTAGAAACCCCATTACACCCCAATTGCTCTCTCAGTGAACTGCTAAGGGCAAGTTATAACACTTACCAAAGACTGAGAAATCAAGTTGCTTTCATCTGCTTACCCATGGACACTATCAAGGTCACTTTCACTTCCTATTTCTCTATAGGCTACATTTGACAGGATTGTGGGGGAGGCTCCTATGCCCCCATAGGAAACTCCAGACATTTCTTTTTCAAGGTCATGACTCCACTTCAGGTTAATGTCCAGAGAATGGCAGGAAGTTCTTCTCCCTCCCCATCTCATTTCCCAGCACAGGATGACCAACAGTAGAAATACCAGCGCTTTCAGGAACAAAGGCTTCTTTGATCCCTATGTTCCCCCTCCCCAAACAATCACTATGTTTATCAATACGTGTGTGTGTGTGTGTGTGTGTGTGTGTGTGTGTGTGTGTGTGTGTGTGCATGCGTACACACTCATGGATGCACAGGTTTACATGTGTCAATAACTTTTAAAACATGGCTTCATTGCATCTTAAACCAAACTAATGAGGACCACTCTTACTATGACCCTAGTAACACCACCCTCATCTGCATCCTGATGTTTCTCAGTCATCCCTCTAGAGTGACACAAAGGAAAGATTAAGCCTACCACCTGGCACAGCCTGGTCCTCTGAAAACTCTGTTTTAGGGACTGGAGAGATGGGTTAGTGGTTAAGGCACTTTCCTGGGAGACCTAAGGACCCAGGATCGTTTCCCTAGTACCCACATAGGTCATATGCACAAGGTGGAGCACGCATCTAGAGTTAGTTTGCAGTGGCTGGGGGCACTGGCACACCCATTCTCTCTCCACCTCTCTCTCTCTTTCTCTTTCTCTGGTTCATAAGAATACCCATATAATTCCCTCAAAAAAATAAAATAATAAGCCTTCCAGCATGAAAGCAACCACTTGCTTCCCTGAGCAAAGGGTTTGACATCTCTGCAGGAAACATGTCTCCTGGTTCTGATCCCCCTTGCTGTGTTGGGCAGGTTTTCTCCTCAGCTTTGCATAGTTAAGAGATTTATCTTAGACATGAGCCTTAATCTATGCAAGCATGTTTGCATTTCTTGTTTGATTTCTGTCCATGATCAAAAGCTCCTTACCCATTTGAGTGAGCCTCCCTTGTGTAGCATCTCAGAAGCTAAATGGGGGTGATTGGCACTCTTTCCACGCCTTGGCAACCAAATCAAGGGCATGCACAAGGACAGGGCTGCTGCTGAACTTGCTTTTACAAAGCTCAGCTCCAGAGTGTGTCTGTACAGTATAGTCACCCTTAAATCATATGCTCATTACAACAATATTACAACAGAAGAGAATAAAATTTCTAAGAGGGATGTTGCAGTGGTTTGAATTTAAAATGTAAAATATCCCCCATAGACTCATTTTGTTTGAATACCTAATCCCCAGTTGGCGGCACTGTCTGGGAAGGTGGTGGAGCCTTTAAGGGGTGGGATCTTGTTGAAGGAAGATCATCGCTAGAGGAGTGCCTTGAGGTGTCACAGCCCAGCCTTGCTTGTGCTCTCTTGACTTCCTCCCCCCTGATGTGATGATACGATGTCAGATGTCTGCTCCTGCCATACTTTCCCCACCATAATGGACACTCCCTCTCAAAAATATAAGCTGAGATAAACCCTTTCCCTACTGAAGTTGCTTCTGGTCAGGAATTTTGTCCCAGCAGTTAGAAAGTAATGAATTCAGATGCTTTTGTATAGTCCATGCAAAGGCTCCATCTGGGCTAATAGTAGTCCCAATACTGCCGCATCCAATACTTAAATCACAAGCAAGGAATATAAATATCAAAGTTGGGAAATTAGTCCTGTGCTAGCTAACACAGGTAAATAGTCAAAGAACTGATATCTAGGGGTTGAGGTATCCAGTGAGACAATGTTAACTGGTGGCTGTAGATAGTAACAGTGGAAGCACTGTATATCAGTGGTCATAGCCACAGCTTAACCACATGTTCATTCAGCTAAGTCTCGACTAGTAACTGCCTCATTCCCATATCCTGGTATTCCAGCTTTTCCATTGATTCTGTTAAAGCCAATGTGGGATTTCAGATGTCCCCCATAAACTGCTGTGTTACAAATGCTTGTCTCCCAGCTGATGGCAATTTGGGAAGTGGAGCCTTGCTGAAAGAGGTGTGCTGTTGGGGTTGTTTTACCAGTGTTATAGCCAGCTCCAAATATTGCCTCTCTCTCCTGCTGCTGTTTTCCACCTGCTGTAACAGAAAATGGTGTCCAGCCTCTGCTCATGCCATGCTTTCCCCTACCTTCATAGAGCTTCCCCTCGAGACTGTAAGTCAAAATAAGTCCTTTCCTCTCATCAGCTGCTTTTGGTCAGGTGTTTTTTTTCCCACTAACATGAAAGGAGCTACAGTGGAAAATTGGTACCAGGAGTGGAGTTATTGGTGCTGGAAACCTGACTGTGTGGCTTTGTGCCTTTTGTAACTGAATTACGAGAAGAAGGTGGAAGAATTTGAAACTTTGGCCTAAGAGATGCCTTATAGTGCTGTAAGCAGAGTTTGACAGACCATTCTAGTCAGAGTTTGAAATATCTGAGTGCAAAAACAACTGTGGAATATGCAGGCTTGGCTTTTGAGAAGAAGAAAAAGCTTTGTCTGGACTGGGTTAGGTGAAGGTTGTGTGAGAAGCTTGCTGCATTTCTGCCTATGTTTTGATAATTTGAACATGTTTGAATTTAAAATAAGTGGACTGGTGTGATCAGGTCTATATAGCACAGAAAGAAATGAAACTTTTGGCCAGGCATGGGTGGTGCACACCTTTAATCCCAGCACTCGGGAGGAAGAGGTAAGTGGATCACCATGAGTTTGAGGCCACCCTGAGACTACATAGAGAATTCCAGGTCAGCCTGAGCTAAAGTGAGACCCTACCTCAAAGAAAAAGAAAGAAAGAAAGAGAGAGAGAGAGAGAGAGAGAGAGGGAGGGAAAGAGAGAGAGAGAGAGAGAGAGAGAGAGAAAGGAAGGAAGGAAGGAAATTTTTGAGCTAGAGACAGTGCCCAATCAGCTTCAATTGAAAGATTACCACTATTGAGATTGAGCCTGCTGTTTTGCAGTGGAACGTGAGGAAAAATGGCTCTTTAGAAAGTAGGGGATCTGAATGGTGCCAGAGAGTCCTGATCTTCAAAATCAGCTTACTCCCTCCTGAATTAAGAATTTGGTATCCCTTCAAGTAGTATTACAGGTTAACAAATGCAGAAACAAAAGGGTCATTAGATCTGCAATGTAGTTTGGGCAATGTGAAGCAGAAATGGAATTCCTGAGTGGAGGTCTGATGGAGCCATGAGGATGAACCATGGGTGGAATGGAAACACTGGGGTTGGAGAGATATCATGACCGTGTGATGGTGCAAAGAAGAGCTGCTGCCTCAGAACTGAGTTTTCCACAGGCTGTGGGCAGCCCAGTGAAGAGGAAAAATTAGAACCACAGAGACTTGGTTGTGAGACCCAAATGGACTTGAGCCTACAGGATTGAAATTTTCCCTGTTTTCCCTATTTTGTTTTAGATCTGGGATCAACTCAAGCTTTCCTGGCAATGCCCAATGCCATAATGTGCAGTGTGAATGTTTACTACATGCCATTATGTGTTTCTTTTCTGGTTTTATAGCTCATAGTTAAGAGACTGTACTATGGAGATACTTTAACAGTGTTGGGATTGATAAAAACTATGGGTATTTTTTAAGTTGGACTGAATGCAGTTTACATCAGGATTGAAATGAGGTTGCTGAAGCCAGGAGCAGAATGTGGTGGTTTGATTCAGATGCCCCTCCCCATAAAGTCTTGTTTATGGGGCAATTTGGGAGGTAAAGGCTTGCTAAAGAGACGTATTGTTGGGGGCTGGCTCAGTAATGTTATAGCCAGCACCCCCTTGCCAGAGATCAGCTCACTCTCCTGCTGCTGCTTTTTTCCACCTGCTGTGGCAGAGGTGATGTCCAGCCTCTGCTCATGCCATGCTTTCCCCTGCCATCGTGGAGCTTCTCCTCCAGTTTATAAGCCAAAATAAAAACCTTTGTCCCAGCAATGTGAAGGTAACTACAACAGTATTAATCCAACTTCCTGCTTTCCCTGAGCAGCTACACATATCTAGAGAAAGACTCAGGACCATGCAAGAACTGCCCACCAATCATACACTGTTTCTAGGAAATTTGTTTCCCTGTCTTTCTGGATACTATTTTATACCTTTTTCATTCACCTCCATAACTCTGGCACTTCCTCTAATGTCTACTTTCTCCAACCCTGTCTTGAGCTGAAAGCTTCATTTCACTGAAAAATATAGAAGCAAATGAGACTTGTCTACCTCTCACTCCTTCCTTCCATTGCAATAAATGGACCAATTCTGGTGCTGTCTGAGACAACCCTTCCCTTGTCTACCAGAGCTTATGCCTATTTCCCATTCAAAGGACTTGAGCCCTAAAAGCATAGCCTCTCTCCCCCATATTATCAAATCTCCCTCACTACACAGCATTGCTTTCAAGTCAGCCTTACTGATACGTGCTGTTAGAGATAAATGTTCCCATTAGATTAAAAAGAAAAACCAAATCTCTTTCACTTTACTGGCAGCACCCTCCTTGGAATTGCTACCATGGCTCTGAACTTCAGTGAGAAGGTATAAAATAATATCCAGGTATAAAAAGGTATAAAATAGTATCCAGAAAGCATCCAGAAATGGCATCCCCTGTATATAAGGCTTGGGCTGGAGTCTTCCTATTATGGATGGACATCAACTTGTTCTCACCACAAGTCTTATTTTTTAATGTTATTTATCTGCTTCCTCTGACTTATCTATCAATATTCTGACAGTATATTCATTGGTGAATTTCTATAAACCTTAAACAGCATTAGATACCATAGGCCCATTGGTTTTAACCAAGGGGTTCACTTTATAGGAAGAAAAATAAAACAATCTGGTTGATATCCATAAAATTTAACAGTACTATAAATGTACCCTGTCACCTAAAGACAGCTTGTGACATGAAACAATGGGCCTAGCAACTCATCAGAATGCTGGGATACAGGAGAAAATACTGTGGCATGATGGTGCCCTCCTATAGGAAGATGTATATGCTCCAAACCAGCTGTCAGCCCATGGTTCTATGTCCACTAATGAAAGACACAATGCAAGGCAGTGAGGGGTAGTAGAGGTATACCCAGAGGGATGGTGTCCAGCGGTGGCCATGCACAATAGCATCTGAATCCAGTAATTGCGGATAAGCACAACAGTAATGGTGGCCAAACTCTTGACTAGCATCTGCTACCAGGCTGCTCTGGGTTTCTGCCCAGTTTCCAAATTGAGTTCTCCAGTTCTCCTTATCTGTTCTATTACATGACATCTTTCCATCCCTTTCCAAAACAATTCTTTTTCAGCCTAAGCTATGAAGCCTTGGCTTTGTTTCTTGAAACCAGGCACCCAGGCTGGGGAAGTCTCAGCATAAAGATAACTCGAAAATCACTTTCAGTCCCCAAAACAGCAGTTTTCCAGCTTTAAAAAATTGCACCTTGCAGTCTCTACCAGGCACTGTATTACAGATGAATGAGAGTGAGACTGGATGAATTCCAGCTTTCAGCTCTCCAGAGTAGGTAACTAGGTGTTTAGAGCCCCAAACAGTGAACTCAGCTCCCTACTTCTTCATGCTGTTTGACCCATTACTCTTGCCATAAAAGTGATTCATGGAACAAAAAAGTATCATAACAAACTAAGGGACATGGATTTACTGGTTCTTTCTCTGGGGGAAAGAATAGATGAGGTGGCACTCTTCTGGCTCCTAAACCACCTACTAATTATAAGAAATCCTTGGGTTAAAACTAATACTTTAAAAATTGTATACAAATTGATGTAATACCTTTCAACATGCTTCTACCCTCAGAAGGCTGCTAGGATACAAAACAGAACCATAAAACTTGTGTACTGCCACTTCTGCCTATTTAGAACTTTCTTCACATCTATATCACCACTACCAGAAATAAAAGGCAAAATACAACAAATTTAACAAAAGCATAAGTGCCCTAGCCAGAATAACCTATTACTATGCAATATTCATAGGATACATGTCTTTGATGATCATTAATACATTTATAAATAAAAGCAAAAATAAGTTTAGCAGCAAGAACTCTCCACCAACCTCCTTCCCCACAAAAGTATTCATGAAAACAACCCTTTTCTGACATCCACAGTGTGCTGGTTACTGTGATATTTGAAATTCATGGCAAAATGTTAAAAAGTGGGGTTTGTTCAGGTATGCCAAGGCTTACAGATCAGAGCCTGGTGGACATTGAAAAGGGAATTTCAGGATTCTGAAAAAGGCAGAAAAAAATGTCACACTATATTAGGCCACATGGAGAAGGTCTAGAGTAAATCAGGAGGCAGAACAAGTGATGAGAAAGCTTAAGTAGGAACATTTGTGGTGGTTTTGATGGGAAAGCAAGACAGTTAGCCCTAGAATTGGCTAAGTCAAGTAATTTCAATGAGCCTTGGGCTGTAGGTATCATGAGCACTGTACATCAGGAACACATATGGACACACTTGTGTCTTTCCACAGCACCAGAATTTGAGCAACAATAAATTCCCAAGTTTGGTTAGTATTGTTAGCTGCAATTCACTAAGTAATCCTGATTTCACTTGCTACTGTGGCCATTAGCTGTAGGCTCTTTTATTCCAATGTTAGCTGCATAGTAACTATAACACTACATATCACACAGTGATAGAGCAGTAACAGAATGGCTATGAAAGGGTTAAAAAATGCAGCATGCGAGGAAGCCTTCCACAGAACAGGCAGATAGCTGATAGGGATGCAAAGAGAGTCAGCTCAGATAGAGATGGCTCAGTGGGTTAAGTATTTATTGTTCAAAGATGAGGAGCTGAGCCCAGGTCCCAGCACCCACATAAAAGCCAGGTGTGGTAGCATACACCTCTAATCCCAGCACTAGTGAGGTGGAGGTAGAAGGATCCCCAGAAGCTGCTGGCTAGCTTGTCTAGCAAGATCTGTCAACTATAGCTTTAATGAGAGTGAAATGAGTCTTATTAATTCATCATCATTTACTGTTGCAGTCAGGTTCGTATTGCTCATAGAAATCACCCAACCAAAACTAGCTTGTGGAGAAAAAGAGGTTTAATTTGCCTAATAGGCTCAACGGGAAGTTCCACAATGGCAGGGGAAAATGATGGCATGAGCAGAGGGTGGACATCACCTCCTCACCAACATAAGGTGGACAACAGGAACAGGAGAGTGTGCCAAACACTGGCATGAGGAAACTGGCTATAACACAATGCACTGCCTCCAGGAGGTATTAATTCCCAAATCTCCATCAGCTGGGAACCTAGCATTCAGAGCACCTAAGTTTATGGGAGCCACCTGAATCAAACCACCACACGGAGTTATAAGACCTACAACTTTTAGGATCCCTTGAGTTATAAATGGAGAAAAACAAATAGCAAAACAGTTGAGGGTATAGCCCATTTGTCAGAGCCTGGCACATGCAAGGCCCTGGGTTCAATCCCCAGTGCCAAAAAAATAAAATAAAATAAAGCAAATCTGGCTTAAATAGGAAAAATACAGAGCTTCAGGGAGAAGATTAGCTTCCTGCATGTTTGATCCAAGTGTTAACCCCAGTTTTCCTGCATCTCTGATCTGTATCCAGTCTATCTTCCCTGGGCTTCCCTGGAAAGACAAAAGAGCTTCAAAGCTTACATCTACTCTTCCTTCCACTAAAGTCAAAGGAAGAAGGACAAGGTCATTTTCCCAAAAGTTCCCGCATATATGGTCTTGGTTCCATTGGCTTCTGATAGGTAACGTCACTGTCTTTGCACCTGTCACTGTGGCTCTCAGAAGCACCCAGAAGACTTATTCAATAGACTCAGGCAAAGCCTGAAGGTCCGCATTGCTATAGAGCTCCCAAGGGACCCTGACTAGACTCAGGCAAAGCCTGAAGGTCCGCATTGCTATAGAGCTCCCAAGGGACCCTGACACTAGCGTTCAGAGCATGAGACTTTGAAAACTGCTGCTGTGCAGCACATACATTATTTTGCTGGTTGGTTGCTGTCTGTTAAAAACAAAGTTCTAAATTGTCATTCTAGCTCTTACAGCTCTAACTCTGGCTTTCTGGATTGTGAGGAAAACTTTTTGCTAGTAAGTAAAGCTCACGTTGCTTGCTAGAGAGACAGCAGAAAAGAACAAAGGGGGACGTCTAGATTTTCCCTCAGTCCTAAAGAAACATCTTCCCTGGAGCTGTAGAGATGGCTTAGTGGTTAAGGCACTTGCCTGTGAAGCCTAAGGACCCAAGTTCAATTCCCCAGAACCCCCGTAAGCCAGATGCACATGGTGGCACATGCATCTGGAGTTCATTTGCAATGGCTAGAGGTCCTGGTGTGCCCATTCTCCATCTCTCCCTCTCTCTCTCTCTCTCTCTCTCTCTCTCTCTCTCTCTCTCTCTCTTTCTCAGAAAAAATAAAGAAAGAAAGATCTTCCATATGATCACACTCATAAGGATCACAGCAGCAAGGTTAGAAGTAAAGACACAGATACAGACTCCCAAAAGCCTGGGACAAAACATCCAACTAGACGCAGCTTATGAAAGGAGAGAGTTGATTTCAGCTCATTGTTTCCTCATGGTGGGGAAGGCACAGCAGGAACAGACAGCAGAACATCACAGCTCCACATCAGCAGGGAGAGAGCACAGAGGGTGATCAGAGTGAGGTAAGTGAGACTGATCTATAAACTCCAAGACCTACCCTCTGTGACACACTCCCCCCCCACACAAGGCTTGGCCCCCCAAGGGCCCCACAACCTTCCCAAACACTGCCCATCAAATCAGATTAAGCATTCAAACACATGAAGCTATGAGAGATAGCTTACATTCATGGCCATGAAACATCTAGAACTGTGGTGGAGGCCTTGTGGGACTGCCTTGTTTTGGTTTTTGTTCATTTGGGAGTTTTTTGTTTTGTTTTTTGTGTTTTGTTTTTCCAGGTAGGGTCTCACTCTAGCCCAAACTTGTAGTCTCAGCTTGGCTTTAAACTCACAACAATCCTCCTACCTCGACCTCCCAAGTACTGGCATTAAAAGCTTGTGCCACCACACCCGGCTAGAACTGTTTTATATTCTAGAACTGCCTGGCATAGTACCACAACAGGTAAGTCCATCTAACTGCTATCAGTTTAAAAGGGACCATTTACTGGAAAAGTCTACATTTCATTCTTGTATTGAGTCTCTTCACTGGCAGATTTATGCTGAGGGAGAGTGCTAACTATCTCTCCCATAGTCACATTGTTTCCAATGCAGAAAAAGAGCCAAGGAAAAGGGCAGTACATCTTGCCAGGCAGTGAAGAAAAGAAGGCAATATGCTTTTGCACATACATATGGTTTCTATACTAATGTTTTTAAAACACTGGCTTTACCCTAGTATCTGATAGACAGAGCCTGATTAAGGGCAACAAGCCCAGAGAACCCACCTTTGCCCGGGAGTAGATGAACACCTGGGTTTGATTTGTGGCCCTGAATGTAGACCTCTGTGGTGTGAGGTGATTTTTACACTCTGTGGCTTTGCTAGCTGACCTCTCCCAAACGTCTCTCTCCACACACAAGCCATCTTCCTGCTGTCAAAGTGGGTGGTGATCTGGAATCCATAAATAATAAGCATGGGAGGAAAACTTACCTCTCTAAAATAGAAACCAGAAATTTGTGCTCACAAAATGGAGTTGTCCTAGAGGCTTGTGGTCACTCCCTCTGAGATAAAACTATGGCCACTGGGGTGTCCTTAGCTGCCAGGCCACACAGCAGAACCTGACAAACTAATCTTTAGAAACGCACTTCAGAATGGTGGCATGTACTTAGGGAGTGCCTACTCTCTCCATGTCCCTAAGCCTATTGTACTTGTTACTTTGGCACTGCTGAGTCCAAAATGCCAAACAGGAAAAAAAAAAAATCTTAAGAGAGGAAGAGTTTGTGTGAGTTCATGGTTTCATAGGGTCTCTGTCTGTCATGAAGGCATGACAGAGCAGTTCAGTTTGTGGTGGCAGGAAAATGTGTGGCAGAGACTGTTCACATCATAAGACACCAGGAAGCAGAGAAAGAGAAAGAGAAAGAGGACCCAAACCAGGGGTCAGGTACAATCTTCCAAGACCTGCCCCTAGTGACCTACTTCTGATAGCAGCAAAAAGCCCTCTCCTAGGCTGCAATTAGAGCTGGTGCTAGAAACATCTAACAATGGAGCTCAGAAACTACCCAGTATAGACTATGCACACCCCGCCATCCAGACAACTTGAGGCCTGTTCTCCCACACTCACTGCAACATCAAGGGAAATAGAGCTGCCGACCTGGTCTTAACACTCTTCCTGCCCAGTTCTCTGGATCTCAGGGCTGGATCTGAAGCTGTTTCCAGGATCTGGACCCACTTTGGCTGCGGCTACAGGACCTGCTCTCTGTGCCAGATCTGCTCCTACCCAGAGCTGCACTCTTGGTGCCCAGACTTTGCCCTGCCTCGGGAGCAGATGTATTGCTCCTGCCTCTGAGCCCTTCAACATTAATTCTTCTACTTTAGTGGGAGCCCCTCTTGGCTGGCATCTTGTGGCCTGTCAATGGCTCAGAGCTGTCACATTCGGCAGCAAGCCCTCAGTGGACACCCCCACCACCACAACAGGGTCAAAGCCATGACTTCCAACTGTGCACCCTCTGGGTGGATATCTCTGCACCACCAAGAGCTCAGAGCTGTCACTGACACTTTCACATCATCGCTCCTGAAGGGATAAAGCCTTCTTCATTTGTCCACCCTTCATCATCCATTTCATTCTTCATGATGACAAGACAAGAACCAGACAGGACAATCGGCTATACCCCTTCCACAAGCTAAGACCCACCTCCGACAGCTTCCATAGCCTCCAAAAGTAGAACCACCCACTGAGAAACAAACCTTGTAAGCATGAGCTTATGGGAGAAGTTTCGGGTAAAACCGTAACACCTACCAAGACTGAAAGGGAAACCTGGACCTTGGAAAAGAAAGTCGGCACACACTTGAGGCAAGGTAGGCCAACTCCTCTCAGGGGTTCTGCCTTATTTTCACACATAGTACCAGACCTCTACAAATCCAGCCTCCAGGAGGCCAACAGAGAAGAACATTAACATCCAAAAATAATGGCAGGAATAGTAGGCCTGAGATTTCTTGGATTTTATTTTTATTGGCAAATAAATATATATTATGTGGCACAATGTAATGGCTAGGCATATGCTTGTAATGTAGAATGGTGGGCTCCATCTAACTAATGTATCCTTTGGCCTCTCAAAGTACCTAAGGGATAGAGCTCTTGCCTCACATGCTTGAGGCCCTGAGTTCATCACCTTAAGTACTTATCACCTTTTGTGGCTAAACACATTCAAAATTTACTCTTTAAGCTGGGCATGGTGGTGCACACCTTTAATCCCAGCACTCAGGAGGCAGAGGTAGGAGGATTTCCATGAGTTTGAGGCCACCCTGAGACTCCATGGTGAATTCCAGGTCAGCCTGGACTACTGTGAGACCCTACCTTGAAAAAAAAATCTACTCTTTTAGCAACTTGGAAATATATTACATATATTACACTATTTCTGATGTAACCCATCCATGCAACAGATCGCAAAAGCTTATCATCTTTTCCTGAAACTTTGTAGCCTTTGATCAACATCGCCACTTTCCGTCATCCACACCTGCCCCCACCTCAGGTAACCACCATCCCACACTCACCTTCAGTGAGTTAACATTTTGGGAATTCCACATATAAGTGAGGTCTTTGTATGTCTGAGGCTGGCTTAATTCAACTAGCATAATGTTCTCCAGGTTTATCCATGTCATTGCAGATAACAGGTGCCTTATCTACCTCTGACTCCCTTTTGAACTTCTCACTCCTCTTTCTGTCCACTGCCCACCCCACCAACATTCCTTTTCCCCCATGTCTGCACAAGGCAAGTGCTGGCTCGTCAGCCCTCTAGTCACCATGCCTCACAGGCTTCCCTACATTCCCCACCTACGCTGTTGCCCTGTTCAGTTCCTTGCACTCTCTTGAGGCCAGAATGTTTTGGAGCTAACTAATAGCTCCTCTCCGTATGAGGCAGTTATTGTTCAATTCTGTCCCCTACTGACAGAGATACATTCTAGGAATGGATTGTCAAGTAGACAATTCTGTTTACGTAGAAGCATTGTAGAGTGCACTATAAATCTACATGGCGCAGCCTACCGCGCACCTGGGCTATTGGTCTAGCTTAGTTTCTGGGCTACAGATCTACCAGCATGTTACTGTACTGCACAAATGCTATCGGTGATTGCAATGAAATGGCAAGTTTTTTGTGTAACAAGGAATATCTAAAATATAGATACAATAAAATTAGTAGACAACAGGACATTTTCAGCACCGTCACTCACGTTCTCCATCGCTGACAGAAGCATCATTATGCCCTGTGTACCTGTAGTATTTTTTTTTATTGTTTTTGTTTATTTATTTATTTGAGAGAGACAGAGAAAGAGGCAGAGAGAGAGAGAGAGAGAATGGGTGCGCCAGTGCCTCCAGCCACTGCAAACGAACTCCAGACGCGTGCGCCCCCTTGTGCATCTGGCTAACATGGATCCTGGGGAATCGAGCCTTGAAGCATGGTCCTTAGGCTTCATAGGCAAGCACTTAACTGCTAATCCATCTCTCCAGCCCCATCCTGTAGTACTTTTAAAAACCAAACCAGCCATCTTTTGCCAATTTTGAGCCACCTGTCACTTGCTTGCTATCTCGTGTGTCTACCTCTCTCATTTCTCCCATAATCACACTACTTTGGGGAAGTACATGCATAGCACTCCAAGGTGTCTTAATAAGTGAGCACCTTGAATTAACCAGGTTTCTGTTCATCGCCACTATGAGAAAACCAAACAATTAAAGAAAAGAGACACAACCCAGCAGATCTACCTAATACCATCATGTTAGTTCTAAAACTATGCAAGCAGACTCTCTAAGATAAATTATTCCATCAAACATAAAACTATTTGTTTATGTATTTATTTGCAAGGAGAGACAGACAGAGAGAATGGGCACACTAGGGCCTTTAGCCACTGCAAACGAACGCCAGGAGCATGAACTACTTGTTCATCTGGCTTTATGTGAGACCTGGGGAATTGATACCCAGACATTAGGCCTCACAGGCAAATGCCCTAACCACTGACCCATCTCTCCAGCCCCATGGTTTTTGTTTCTTTCTTTGTTTGTTTCTTTTTAAGGTAGGGTCTCACTGTAGCCCAATCTGGCCTGGATCTCATTCTATAGTTCATGTGGTCCTCCTACCATTGCCTCCTGAGCGCTAGGATTAAAGACACTGTGCCACCACACCTAGCTTCAAACATAGTTTTCATGACTCTTGGTTTGGATACATTGTGCCATCAGCCAAGGGCCAAAGACATAATAGTGTCAGGAAATAAGGTAGCATGGCAATGCCCCACCAAAGATAATGTCCCTGGGGTAAGACTCCTCATGACATGATTTTCTTCACATGTATTCTAACAACATCATGCTCAGAACCTAGGGCCACTCCTGTCTGATGGAGAAAAAAAGCCATAACACAGATGAAACCATGTGACATGACCAACCCAAAAGAGGATGAAGGCATGAAACTTTTCCAGTAGTTTCCTATGTCACCTCTTCTCCAACCCAGGAGTTCTTCTCCAGGCTGAAACAAGGAGAGACGCTGTCCATATCACCCAACCACCCAGGACAACAGCTCCTCTGACCCTGGGAAAGTGAAGACACCCCTCACTGGGCTTCAAGTCTACTCCAGGTCAAAATGCAGCTTCTCTTTTCAGTAATCCATGTGGCTGATTGGGGCAGAATTCTCCATCCCTGTTCACCCCTGGATGGGGCCTCTCTGCCTCATTCCATCTCGGGCATGTTCCACTTTCCCTCTATCTCAAAATCTGCATTTGCTTCATCATAACAAACTTCAAAAATGCCCCTGACCTCTCCTTGCTGTGCAGCCTCCATCCTTTCCCCTACCCCAGTTCCCTCTGATACTCTCCAGCAACCATGTTCTGCTCATAGTTCAAAGGATTCAAGGTCTTTGATACATCTCCTTGGAGCTGACCCATCAGTCAGGCCCATGACTTCTAAGGAGACACTTGGTGCTCCTTTCTTTCACCATGTTCATCTTAGGAGTTTCCTTAATTAATTTGGCAAAGGAGGAGGCTAAAATAAGGATGAAGCATTCTCAATGAATTTTAGTTGTCCTCCTTAGCAATCATGTGATGCAGTGGACTTTCCATCATAATGAGTTTTGTCTTGCAGTTGATCTCTGCTACTCCCAATCCCAAATAACTAGAACTGAAATAAACTTCAGCCCAGGGACGTGATCATTTCCATGCATCTGGGATTTACTTACAGGAGAAGGATGGTCTGTGAGGTCATTGGTTATGAGTTGAACTGGTTTTGTTTTTATTCACAACTTCTCAGAAAATTATTGGTAAACCTAAACTTATTTCTGCTCCAGAGTTTTTCTCTTATGGCTGCTCTCTCTGGGCATGAGAGGAAACATAAAGTAGTATCTAGGAAAATAAGACCTAGTGGATGAATGATAAAGGGGAAGTCGGGATCCCTTCTACTTCCCCAAAGAGCAGCAAAAAAGAGTTCAACAAGGGGCTAGGGGAATGGCTTAGCAGTTAAGGCGTTTGCCTGCGAAGCCTAAGAATCCCAGTTCAATTCCCCAAGACCTGCGTAAGCCAGATACACAAGAGAGCGCAAGCATCTGGATTTTGTATGGAGTGGCTGAAGGCCTTGTGTGTCTGTTCGCCTGTTCTCTCTTTCTCTCTATCTGCCTCTCTCTCTCTTCTCTCTCTCTCTCTCTCTCTCTCTTTCTTTTTCTCCCATGCACATGTGCACAAGCACAAAGAAAAAAAGGAAAGGAGAAAGGAAGGAAGGAAGTGTTGGGCCCTGAAAGGCCCAGGCGTGAGGCCTAGTGGAATTTCCTGAGCCTAGCTAAAGTTTGGTGACCTGTCTCTGGCCAGCTATGACTCAGCAAGACACCTAATGGCTTCTGGCCTGCTACTTCTGCGCAGGAGTTGAAATTACCATTTCAATAGTTAAAGTTTACTATTGGCCCTTACCTCTTCCCCCCCCCCCCCCCGCGTCCTAAAATCCCCACCTTTGTCCCCAACATGATATAGGCAACTGCTCATAGCAATAAAGCAAGTTTTTCTGTGAGTTCCTGCCTCGAAAAAGAGTCCTGACTCAGTTGGTTTTCTCCAGTGGCTAGGAGAGGTTTCTGAGTCATCATACGCTCAGCTTCCTCCTCAACCCCTAGGGAGGAACCAGCAGGCCTGGTCCTTCCCTGGCACTACCTGCCCGGGGAGGAGCCTGGCGAGGAAGGAAAGGAGGAAGACAAAAAAAGATTTTAACAAGAAGAGACCATTCCAATGTTCCATAGCTACTCAGAACTTCCCCCCCCCCCCACCTCCCTAACCTCTGCTAAATCAAACCATGAGAACACTTTTCTGCCAGGCTGCCCTTCCCTCAGCCTATGTCTTCCAGAAGCTTCACACCTCCCTAGCTTCCCTGAGCATGTCTTTCCCTCTGTGATCTTGATTACAGAATTTAAAGGGCCAGGACTGGAGAGATGGCTTAGTGGTTAAGGTGCTTGCCTGTGAAGCCTAAGGACCCGAATTTGATCCCCAGTACCCGTGTAAGCCATATGCACAGGTGGCATGTGTATCTGGAGTTCATTTGCAGTGGCTACAGGCCCTGGTGTGTCTACTCTCACTATTTGCCTGTTTCTCTCTCATTCTTTCTCTCTCTCTCTCTCTCTCCCTCCCTCCCTTCCTCTCTCTCAAATTAATTAATTAATTAATTTTTTAAAAAAGAAATTAAAGTGCTATATGCCCAGTCCTCCTCTCACAGACACATGAATACACACACAGAGCACAGACTTCGGGCATGAGCAAACACGCCTGCCTGTGCACACACTGGAGAGATTTACAGCTCTGGCAATGTTGTTACTTTTCTAGATTTAGTGTTTGAAAAGTGAGAAGTTCCCCTCCTGAGACAGACCTGGAGGGGATGATGGGGAAAGAGAGGCCTGCATTTTTAGGCAGCCCACCTAGGCTCCAGGCATCTTACAAAGGGGGGGAGGGATAATGGGAGGGGGAAGAGCAAGCATATATCACCAAGATCCATGCCTGGAACTGGCACTTGTCTCTGGAAAGACCTAAGGCTTTGGAGCCATTACAAAGACTCAGATGTGCTCAGGAGATTTATAGTGATGACATCAGGTCCGTCTACAGGTGGATTAGCACTGATGTAGGCAAGCTCCTGATCCCAGAAGCAGACCCTACAATACAGTGAATATCAAAGAGGGTGCTACAGAATTATAAATTAGCTGGAGAGCATTAACAAACTATGTGTGCCACCACTGGAATTCCAAGAGGCACATCATAATCCCTTGGGTCAACATGCATAGCTTTAAAAGCTCCCAGTGACTCCTTTAAATTGTTGCCGCATAGTCTTCCTGAAATCGATTTTAATCCTTCAACCTGGCTGATACACACAAGGCCTTGAAGGATGAGGGCTGGCTCTGAATGGGCGGCATCAAGTATGCACAGCACCAGCTGCCTCCGTGAGGAAACCATGAGAAAGGAGAACCCAGCGAAGCGGTCTCTGCAGACATCCAGGCAGTACTTCCGCATGTCTTCAAGAGCCTTAAATCTTGCTACCAATAACTGAGGTCTCCATGCTGTGGGAAAACAAATGCAATCTTGGGGAGCTTTGTTGAAGAGTTTAGTGTGCAAGTGGGGGACAGCACAGCTCTGCCCCAGGCCCTACCGGAGCCTCGGGAAGGGAGCCTGCGTTCAATTCTGAGCACTGCTCTTACCATCTAGGGTTTGGAACTTTATTTGATCTGCCAATTAAGGTATTAAAATGCAGAAGAAGGAAAAAGGAGTTTAAAAGAGCGAAGTTTATCTTAAGGTAAAAAGTGAAAGAAAGTGGAAGGAACTCAGACACGCCATGGAGGAAAGGGGTCCAGGGCTAGAGGCCTGCTGCCCCAGGTGGAGCCAGGCTCCCTACTGACTGAGGGAAGCCTCCCATCCAGAGCTCATGAATGGTCAGCTTAAACAAAGATGAAGGCACTGAAAAGCCGGGCGTGGTGACGCACGCCTTTAATCCCAGCACTCGGGAGGCAGAGGTAGGAGGATTGCCATGAGTTCAAGGCCACCCTGAGATGACAGAGTTAATTCCAGGTCAGCCTGGACCAGAGTGAGACCCTACCTCGAAAAAACCAAAAAAAAAAAAAAAAAAAAAAAAAAAGATGAAGGCACTGGAGAGATGTCTCAGTGGTTAAAAGTATTTGGTTGCAAAGCCTGATGGGTCTGGATTTGATTGATTCCCCACTACCCACGTAAAGCCAGATGCACCAAGTGGTGCATGCCCCTGGAGTTGGTTTGCAGTGACAGGAAGCCCTGGAACCCATTCATTCTCTCTCTCTCCTTGTAAATAAATAAATATTTTGAAAAGTAGATGAAGGATCTGGTTGGTCCATGACACATCCAGCACGGCGCAGGCCCCAGAAAGCTTGCCAAGCAAGCCCAGCCAAGGGCAAATTCACCCATGCACTGAAGAAGTAGGATGAGAGCTCTCCTGTTCACCACCGTCTCAGGTCACCGTCTTGGTGAATACAGCCTCCCACTAAGGGCTTCTTTTTCCCCAGTCTGTCTGCTTAGCCAAGGAAGCTGTCTGGCTCCTATAGCGTCTCACGACTTTGTGGGAGGAATGGTAACAAACTGGAACTCATCCAATGTAGCCCACTGAGCCCACTGAAGACACAGGAGGGCTGTCGGGTGAGCAAAGGGAGGGGATCAGCAACCAGATAAACAAAGGCTAACACCAGCAGCACACCAGCCTCGAGCCCCTGGAGGGCTGTGTGGGGGAAAGGAGAGAATGTTCTGCTCGGCTCCAAGAGAAAAGTAAGAGGCAGGAAGAGGAGTCGCTATGGTATCTTACAGACCTCACTGTTCAGCCCTCACCATGCTCTTGGGAAGTGCTATCGTAGCCATTTCTCAGATGGAGAAACTGAAGCTTAAACAATGTATCCAAGGCACCAACCTTCAAGTATCTTTAGACCTTAGATCCTGCTAGATCTACCAGTTCAGGACTAAGAGAAGGATGCCCCAAAATAACACGTGTTTGAATTGGAGAAGGGCCAGAGAAACTGTCATGTGGGACATCTATTCCTTGCAACTAACCTATTAGGTCATAGTAGTATGATGTTCCTTTTACAGATTATCAGATTGAAGGGGACAGACACGAATAAACGTCCCTAAAGTCACCCTGCTAGAAAGTCACTGGGTAGAATTTGAATGCAGGTCTGCGTGATTCCAAAGCTTGAGTTCCTTTCACTGCCTTACATTACAGCCATCACTGCTTACAGAGATACGCCAACAGTCCCATCCATTCATCCAGGCATCTCAACATGTTTGTTTGTTTTAATCTTTTATTTGTTTGTCTGATTATTTATTTATTCAGTTGAGAGAGCAAGAGAGAAAGGGGCAGAGAGAGTAAGTATAGGTGCACCAGGGCCTCCTGCCACTGCAAACAAACTCCAGATGCATGTGCTGCTTAGTACATCTGGCTTTACATGGGTATTGGGCCATCAGGTTTTGTAAGCAAGAGCCTTTAACCACTGAGCCATCTCTCCAGCTCTCAGTGCATGTTTATTAAGTACTAATGATATGTCAAGAAGACAGGTTCTTCAAGTTGCAGAGGCCAAAGCAACTCTGTCACTTGAAGAGCTCATCCCACGCTCAGATATGTACAACGGTTCTCATCTGAAGTCTTTCTCTATACCTCTTTCTCTCTCTACCCCTCCTCCACTCCCTCCCCTCACACATAAGTACTTTTCTTAAAAACTCCAATTCTGACTCTTAGTGACTTGTTCTGAAATTCTGTGGCTCAAGGCTGCACCTGAGTCAGGTCTCTGAAAAGATACCCTCAGGCTGTTTGTCTGCAATATCCAACTGTCTCTCCTGCTGCTGATATCATCTGAGATTCTGGTGGTATGAAACGTCTGCCAAAACATCCACCCACCCTGCCGCCCTCCAGAGCATCTGCTGGGTTTGGAAAGTGCTTTGTCCTGAATGGGTAGCTTTGCAGACCATGCCAGCAGTCAGAGGTGCACTTTTAGATCATTTTTCTTTTTCTTTCTGGCAGAGGAGGGGAAGAGATATTGAGGATTGAACCCGTGGTCTTGCTTATGCTAAGCATGTACTCTGTTGCCACTCAGCTACACCCCTAAACCCTGATGGCTTATTATTTTAAGACAAAATAAAATCAGAGTTGTATAGAACATATGGCAGGTTTTCAAAAACATCAAGCAGACAGAGGTTGGGAGTGTGGCTTAGTGGTATAGTGTTTGTTGCATGAAACTTGAGTTCAGTCCACAAACTGAAAACAAAAACAAAAAGCAGAGGACAAGCTAAAAATATATTATGGATCTCCATCACACCCTCCAAGGCTCAGGGACCATTGCAGAAGAGGTGGCAGAAAGAACATCCAGATTTGGGAGGGAGGGAATGTTTTGCAACACTGTCTTCTAGACTCAAAGTGGCCATGGTATCCATGACTTCACAGTGGCTGACACTACCTACAGAAGACCTGCATGATGGGTGGGGGGAAGTGATGACATCAAAACAGAAGGTAGACTAGTGGGAAACAAGAAAGGATTCAATGGAAGGAGTACTACAAGGGGGAAAGGGAAGGTGTTGGGAGAGAATTATGATCATGTTATAGTGTTTACATGTATGGAAGTTGCCAGTAAAAAATGTTTTTTAAGGACTAGAGAAATGGCTTAGGGATTAAGGCACTTGCCTGTGAAGACTAAGATCTCAGGTTCCATTCCCCAGTGCCAACACAGGTCAGATGCACAAGGTTGTGTACGCGTCTGGAGTTCTTTGCAGTGGCTAGAGGCCTGGCATGCCCATTCCTCCCTCTCTCTCTGTCTCTAAAAGAATTTTTTTTAATTTTAAATAGTGCTGGCAAAATTGAATATGCATATGCAGGATGAGACTAGACTCCTTTCTCTCACATACCCAAAAATCAGTCCAACATGAATCAGTCCCAAATCTTTTTTTAACTTTGTACTGATAATTTTATATAAGCACATAATGTATTTTTTTAATTTTTTTTAAATTTTTTTGTTTATTTTTATTTATTTGAGAGCATCAGAGAGAGAAAGAGGCAGAGAGAGACAGAGAGAGAGAGAGAGGAGCATGGGTGCGCCAGGGCTTCTAGCCACTGCAAATGAACTCCAGATGCGTGCACCCCCTTGTGCATCTGGCTAACATGGGTCCTGGGGAATTGAACCTTGAACTGGGGTCCTTAGGCTTCATAGGCAAGGGCTTAACCACTAAGCCATCTCTCCAGCCCCACATAATGTGTTTTGACCATACTCCCCTCCCATCATTCTCTCTTGCCACCTCTCCCACACCCCTTCTACTGATCCCCTTCCTCCCTCTAGTCAGTCCATCTCTTATTTTGAGGTTTTTCTTCTTTTATTTTTATTTTATTTATTTATGGGGGCTGTTGGGGTAAGGTCTCACTTTGGCCAAGGCTGACCTGGAATCCACTGTGTAGTCTCAGGGTGGCCTTGAATTCATGGCAATCCTCCTACCTCTGCCTCCCAAGTGCTGGGATGAAAGGTGTGTGTCATAATGTCTGGCTCTTATCTTTATTTTTTTTGTCTTCCCTCATCATCCATGATGTCATGTCAAGGGGTTCAATACTGTACAGGTCATGTATGTCACCATGAGGTCATGAATACAACAGCCACCTGTGTCAGGAATACAGTGTTCCAGAGCCTGCCTCCCCATCCTCTGGTTCTTGCATTCTTTCTACCTCCTCTTCTTCAATGTCCCCTGAGCCTTGGCAGCTATGATAGAGATGTCTCACTTCATGCTGGACATTTAACTGCCACTTTTTGTCAGCATCTCAATGAGTTTTTAATATCTCCAGTAGTTACCACTATCTATTAAAAAAAAAAAAAAAGGGCTGGAGAGATGGCGTAGCGGTTAAGCGCTTGCCTGTGAAGCCTAAGGACCCTGGTTTGAGGCTCGGTTCCCCAGGTCCCACGTTAGCCAGATGCACAAGGGGGTGCACGCGTCTGGAGTTCGTTTGCAGAGGCTGGAAGCCCTGGCGTGCCCATTCTCTCTCTCCCTCTATCTGTCTTTCTCTCTGTGTCTGTCGCTTTCAAATAAATAAATAAATAATTTAAAAAAAAAAAAAGATTGACTGACTTCCAGTTAAGATGGCGGCGTAGGTACCATGCCAAAGCAGCCTGGGGGGGGAAAGACCAAAAAAACTCAGCAAAATACACACTTTTACTAAAAAGTGAGGTGTATAGGAAATTGAAATGGCAGCAGAGAAGTAGAAGAGATCCAGAGCATCCAGAGCCGGCACAGGCCAGCAAAAGCGTCCCCAGCAGCTCTGCCAACCACGGTGGCGACGGGGCACACCAGAAAGCCGCCACGCTCGGCTCCAGCCACAGGAAGAGCCAGGTGAGGGGAGCTTCCACTCACACCAGCGCTCTCCGCAACTCAGGAAACGTGAAGGGAGACCGACAGGGAACAATGGAGCACATAACAAGTAGAAGAACACGTGGAACAGCGAGAGAACTAGAGCAGCATTGACCCTCCTCCTGTCCCCCACCACCTGGTGCCAGCTCCAGCAAACAGAGCAGTGGTCCCGGGACCCAGCCACACCAACAGGAGCCAACAGTGGGACCCAAGCAGGAGCAGAGTCCCACAGCAACATCAGCAGCTCCAGCACTGGCAACAGCGGCCCCAGCAGTGGCGGATCCAGTAGTGGCAGAAGCAACAGATCCAGCAGCAGCAGCTTCAGCAGCAGCAGTGGCGGCTCCAGCAGTGGCAGCTACAGCAGCAGCAGCAGTGGATCCAGCAGTAGCAGCCTCAGCAGCAGCAGCGACAGACCCAGGATCAGCAGCTTTAGCAGCAGCCGTGACAGATCCAGCAGTGGCACCTTCAGCAGCAGCACTAGCAGTTCCAGAAGTGGGGGTGCCATTCTGCAGGGCCACAGTTGCCAGGCTCAGTTTACCCCACAGGAAAATCCAGTGCCCAGCTCCAGAAATCAGAACAGCAGCCCAACAACCCAGCAAGCAACTTGACTGAGACCAAAATCATCCAAGATAACTGAGATTGCACCACGGAAGGGTCTCACTTGGTCACAAGCTGACTTGGATCCCTCAACAGATCAGAAATCTTAACCTCTTTGTTGATAGAGGATCTGGTTGTTATAATAACTACTCTGGCATACATACTCAGTGCTGTTTTTGATTGAATGTGTACAGTGTTTAGTTAAATTTTAGAATCTACCTGTATTTTATTCCACTCAGCCTACTTGAATACTCCCATAGCAGGGAAACTCAATCCCTAGGAACACCTTTGTAGATACTCTGAGCATCTTAAGAGCCACATCTAACACCTTAAACTCCTACCCTGAAGATATATAACATCAGATCAATTGATACAGCTAAGAATACCCAGCTAGCTAGAAAATCTAAGCATTAACTTAATCCAAGATACAAAAATATATACATTATAACACAAGAAACACTAAAACGCAAGACAATATAAATCTACCTAAAAGTATTAATGCATCAGAAATGTCCTCCAGTGAGAACGAGTTAGAGGAAATGCCTGAAAAAGATTTCAAAAGAATGATTGTGGGCTGGAGAGATGGCTTAGTGCTTAAGTGCTTGGCTGTGAAGCCTAAGGACCCCGGTTTGAGGCTCAGTTCCCCAGGTCCCACGTTAGCCAGATGCACAAGGGGGCACACGCGTCTGGAGTTCATTTGCAGTGGCTGGAAGCCCTGGCACGCCCATTCTCTCTCTCTCCCTCTATCTGTCTTTCTCCCTGTGTCTGTCACTCTCAAATAAATAAATAAAAAAAAAATAAAAAAAATTAAAAAAAAAAGAATGATTGTAAATATGTTCAAAGAAGTCAAAGAACAAATCAAAGGAATCAAAGTAGAAATCAAAGAGGAAATCAAAAGTATCAAAGAGGAAATCAAAGAAGGCTCGAGACACCAATTTCATAAAATAAAGAAGGCAAAAGAAGACATAAATAAGGAAATAGAAATAATAAAGAAAAATCAGTCAGAACTACTAGCAATAAAGAACACAGTTAATGAAATAAAAAAACTCTGTAGAAAATCTCACCAGTAGAATGGATGAAGGAGAGGACAGAATATCTAAGCTAGAAGACCAGGTGGCAGATCTAATATAGTCCAACAAAGAGAAAGACAAACTTATAGAAAAGTATGAGTGGGAATTTCAGGATATTTGGGACACTGTGAAAAGATCAAATATAAGAATTCGGGGCATAAGCCGGGCGTGGTGGCGCACGCCTTTAATCCCAGCACTTGGGAGGCAGAGGTAGGAGGATCGCCATGAGTTCAAGGCCACCCTGAGACTACAGAGTTAATTCCAGGTCAGCCTGGACCAGAGTGAGACCCTACCTTGAAAAACCAAAAAAAAAAAAAAAAAAAAAAAAAAAAAAGAATTCAGGGCATAGTAGAAGGAGAAGAATTCCACTCCAAAGGCATAGTAGGTGTCTTCAACAAAATCATAGAAGAAAACTTCCCCCAAATTGGGAAACAGGTGCCAATGCAGATATAGGAAGCCTTTAGAACCCCAGCCAGACAAGACCTGGAAAGAACAGCTCCTCACCATATCATAATCAAACTACAAAACACATAAACCAAAGAAAAAATATTGAAAGCAGTTAGAGAGAAAAATCAAGTTACTTACAAAGGCAAGCCCATCAGGATCACAGCAGATTATTCAACACAAACTTTAAAAGCCAGAAGGGCTTGGAGTGATATATTTCAAGTTCTGAAAGATAACAACTGTCAACCGAGGTTACTTTATCCTGCAAAGATATCCATTCAAATAGACATAGAAATAAGGACATTCCATGACAAAAGCAGGTTAAATGAGTATTTGAAGACAAAACCAGCTCTACAGAAAATACTTGATAGAATCCCCCATCCTGAAGTAAAGGAAAAGCACACATATAAGGAACCTGGAAAAAACAAGCAATACTCAAATACTATTTAACACAAGAGAGCAAAGGTAGAACCAGAACCACAAAAAAAAAAAAGGCAAACATAAACACACACCTTTCAATAATATCTCTTAATATCAATGGCCTCAATACCCCAACCAAAAGACATAGGTTTGAAGACTGGGTTAAAAAGCAGGATCCTACAATTTGTTGTCTACAAGAAACTACAAGAAAAGAAACTCACCTTTCTGCAAAGGATAGACACTATATTAGGGTGAAAGGTTGGAAAATGGTGTTTCAAGCAAATGGGCCTAGAAAACAAGCAGGGGTTGCTATCCTAATATCTGAAAAGATAGACTTCAGTCCAACATTGGTCAAGAAAGATAAGGAAGGTCACTTTATATTGATTAAGGGCACACTCCAACAATAGGACATTACAAGCCTAAACATATATGCACCTATCATGGGGGCTCCCAAATTCATCAAACAAACACTATTAGCACTAAGGTCACAGATAACACCAAACACAGTGGTGGTGGGTGACATTAACACCCCACTCTCATCAGTTGACAGGTCATCCTGGGAAAAAATAAACAGAGAGGCATCTGGACTAAATGAGGTCATAAAAGGAATGGACCTAACAGATATATACAGGACATTTCATCCAAAGGCTGCAGAATATACATTCTTTTCAGCAGCACATGGAACATTCTCCAAAATAGACCATATATTAGGACACAAAGCAAATCTTAACAAATTCAGGAAAATTGAAATAATTCTTTGCATTCTATCTGACCACAATGAAATTAAACTACAAATCAGTAGCAAGAAAGGCTATAGAGCATACACAAAATCATGGAAACTAAACAATACACTACTAGATGATGAATGGGTCAATGAAGAAATCAAGAAGGAAATCAAAAAATTTATAGAATCAAACGATAATGAGAACACAACATACCAAAATCTCTGGGACACATTGAAGGCAGTTCTAAGAGGTAAATTTGTAGCCTTAAGTGCCTATATTAAAAATTAGAAAGGTCGCAAGTAAACGACCTAATGCTTCACCTTAAAGCCTTGGAAAAAGAAGAACAAGGCAAACCAAAAATCAGTAGATGGGAAGAAATAATAAAGATTAGGGCAGAAATTAATGAAATAGAAACAAAAAGAACAATCCAAAGAATTAATGAAACAAAGACTTGGTTCTTTGAAAGGATAAACAAGATTGATAAACCCTTAGCAAATCTGACCAAAAGAAAGAGAGAAGAGACACAAATTAATAAAATCAGAGATGAACGAGGTAACATCACAACAGATTCCAGAGAAATTCAAAAAATCATAGGGACATACTATAAAAGCTTATACTCCACAAAGTATGAAAATCTGAAAGAAATGGATGATTTCCTTGATCTATATGACCTACCTAAATTAAATCAAAATGAGATTAATCACTTAAATAGACCTATAACAAACATGGAGATCCGAACATTTATCAATAATCTCCCAACTAAAAAAAGCCCAGGCCCAGATGGATTCACTGCTGAATTTTACTAGACCTTCAAGGAAGAATTAACACCGTTGCTTCCTAAGCTTTTCCAGGAAATAGAAAAAGAAGGAATTCTTCCAAACTCCTTCTATGAAGCCAGCATCACCCTGATACCAAAACCAGGCAAAGATAGAAAAAAAAAAGAAAATTACAGACCAATCTCCCTCATGAACATAGATGCAAAAATTCTCAACAAAATACTGGCAAACAGAATACAAGAATATATCAAAAAGATCATTCACCCTGACCAAGTAGGCTTTATCCCAGAGATGCAAGGATGGCTCAATATATGCAAATCCCTAAATGTAATACATTATATAAATGGGTTGAAGGACAAAAATCACATGATCATCTCATTAGATGCAGAGAAATCATTCAACAAAAATCCAACATCCCTTCATGATAAAATTCCTACAGAGACTGGGATTAGAAGAAACATATCTCAATATAATAAAAGCTATTTATAACAAGCCTACACAGCCAACATATTACTAAGTGGGGAAAAACTGGAAGCTTTTCCACTAAAATCAGGAACAAGACAAGGGTGTCCACTATCCCCACTTTTATTTAATATAGTTTTGGAAGTCTTAGCCATAGCAATAAGGCAAGAGACACACATAAAAGGGACACAAATTGGAAAGGAAGAGATCAAGTTATCATTATTTACAGATGACATGATTCTATACATAAAGGACCCTAAAGACTCCACTAGCAAATTGTTAGAGCTGATAAAGACCTACAGCTATGTAGCAAGATACAAAATAAATACACAGAACTCAATAGCCTTCATATATGCTAACAACAAACACACAGAGGATGAAATCAGAGAATCACTCCCATTCATAATTGCATCAAAAAAAAAAATAAAGTACCTTGGAATAAACCTAACCAAGGCAGTAAAGAATCTCTACAAGGAGAACTTTAAAACACTCACGCAAGAAATTGCAGAAGACACTAGAAAGTGGAGAAACATCCTTTGTTCCTGGATTGGAAGAATCATTATTATGAAAATGGCAATCTTACCAAAAGCAATCTACACATTTAATGCAATCCCCATCAAAATGCCAAAAGCATTCTTCATGGAATTGGAAAAAACAATCCAAACATTTATTTGGAATCACAGAAAACCTCGAATATCTAAAATGATACTGAGCAACAAAAATAAGGCTGATGGTATCACCATACCTGATTTTAACCTATACTACAGAGCCATAGTAACAAAAACAGCATGGTACTGGCACAAAAACAGACATGTAGATCAGTGGAACAGAATAGAGGACCAAGATGTAAGCCCAAGTAGCTATAGCCACCTGAGATTTGATAAAAATACCAAAAATACTCATTGGAGAAGAGTCAGTCTCTTCAGCAAATGGTGTTTTGAAAACTGGATATATATCTGCAGAAGGATGAAAATTGATTCTTCTCTCTCGCCATGCACAAGAATTAAGTCCAAATGGATTAAAGACCTTAACATCAGACCGGAAACTCTGAAACTGCTAGAGGAAAAAGTAGGGAAAACCCTTCAACATATTGGTCTTGGCAAAGACTTTCTGAATACAACCCCAATTGCTCAGGCAATAAAACCACAGATTAATCACTGGGACCTCCTGAAATTACAAAGATTTTGCACTGCAAAGGACACAGTGAAAAAAGCAAAGAGGCAACCTACAGAATGGGAAAAAATCTTCACCAGCTATACATCTGATAGAGGATTAATATCTAGGATATACAAAGAACTCAAAAAGTTAAATAATAAGGAATCAAACAAGCCAATCAAAAAATGGGCTATGGAGCTAAATAGAGCATTCTCAAAGGAAGAAATAAGAATGGTATAAAAGCATCTAAAAAAATGTTCTACGTCACTAGTCATCAGGGAAATGCATAATAAAACTACATTGAGATTCCATCTCACTCCGGTCAGATTGGCCACCATCATGAAAACAAATGATCATAAAAGTTGGCGGGAAGGTGGAAAAAGAAGAACCCTTCTACACTGCTGGTGGGAATGCAATCTGGTCCAGCCATTGTGGAAAACAGTGTGGAGGTTCCTAAAACAGCTAAAGATTAATCTACCATATGACCCAGCTATAGCACTCCTAGGCATATATCCTAAGGACTCATCTCATTTCCTTAGAAGTACGTGCTCAACCATGTTTATTGCTGCTCAATTTATAATAGCTGGGAAATGGAACCAGCCTAGATGTCCCTCAACTGATGAGTGGATAATGAAGATGTGGCACATTTATACAATGGAGTTCTACTCAGCGGTAAAGAAAAATGAAGTTATGAAATTTGCAGAAAAATGGATGGACCAGGAAAGGATTATACTAAGTGAGGTAACCCAGGCCCAGAAATCCAAGCGCCACATGTTCTCTCTCATATGTGGATCTTAGCTACAGATGATTGGGCTTCTGCGTGAGAAGGAAAATACTTGGTAGCAGAGACCAGTAAGTTAAAAAGGAGACATAAAGGGAAGAGAAAGGAAGGGAGGAGGATCCTTAACAGGTTGATATTGTATATATGTAATTACAATGATTGTAATGGGGAGGTAATATGATGGAGAATGGAATTTCAAATGGGAAAGTGTGGGGGTGGGGAGGGAGGGAATTACCATGGGATATATTTTATAATCATGGAAAATGTTAATAAAAATTAAAAAAAATAAAACATTATAAGCAAATGTAAAAAAAAAAGTTTTATATACGGACATAGACTTAATCTGAATTCAGCTTACATTAGACACAGGTGATGTCCTGGGGTGGGTCCCAAATTCATAAGAACAGATGTAATTCACATTCTTTGGAGATCTAACCAGGCTAGGCAAAGACAAGACCCCATCACCTTGTGTATTAAAAATGAGTAAAATAAAAAGGTAAAAACAAACACTTTCAAAATATGACAATAAATGTCAGGATGCTTAAAAAAAATAAAAAAATAAAATGTAATAATGAAAAAAAAAAAAAAACCAGACTTGTAGATCAGTGGAACATAATAGAGGACCCAGATGTAAGTCCAGGTAGCTATAGCCACCTGATATTCAATAAAAATGCCAAAAATACTCATTGGAGAAAAGACAGCCTCTTCAGCAAATGGTGTTGGGAAAACTGGATATATATCTGTAGAAGGATGAGAATAGATTCTTCTCTCTCTCCATGCACAAGAATTAAGTCCAAATGGATTAAAGACCTTAACATCAGACCGGAAACTCTGAAACTGCTAGAGGAAAAAGTAGGGGAAACCCTTCAACATATTGGTCTTGGCAAAGACTTTCTGAATACAACCCCAATTGCTCAGGCAATAAAACCACAGATTAATCACTGGGACCTCATGAAATTACAAAGATTTTGCACTGCAAAGGACACCGTGAATAAAGCAAAGAGGCAACCTACAGAATGGGAAAAAATCTTCACCAGCTATACATCTGATAGAGGATTAATATCTAGGATATAAAAAGAACTCAAAAAGTTATATAATAAGGTATAAAATAAACCAATCAAAAAAATGGGCTATGGAGCTAAATAGAGCATTCTCAAAGGAAGAAATACGAGTGGTATATAAGCATCTAAAAAAAATGTTCTACGTCACTAGTCATCAGGGAAATGCATATTAAAACTACATTGAGATTCCATCTCACTCCTGTCAGATTGGCTACCATCATGAAAACAAAGGATTATAAATGTTGGCAGGGATGTGGAAAAAGAGGATCCCTTCTACAGTGCTGGTGGGAATGCAATCTGGTCCAGCCATCATGGAAATCAGTGTGGAGGTTCCTAAAACAGCTAAAGATTGATCTACCATATGACCCAGCTATAGCACTCCTAGGCATATATCCTAAGGACTCATCTCATTTCCTTAGAAGTACATGCTCAACCATGTTTATTGCTGCTCAATTTATAATAGCTGGGAAATGGAACCAGCCTAGATGTCCCTCAACTGATGAGTGGATAATGAAGATGTGGCACATTTATACAATGGAGTTCTACTCAGCGGTAAAGAAAAATGAAGTTATGAAATTTGCAGAAAAATGGATGGACCAGGAAAGGATTATACTAAGTGAGGTAACCCAGGCCCAGAAATCCAAGTGCCACATGTTCTCCCTCATATGTGGATCTTAGCTACAAATGATTGGGCTTCTGCGTGAGAAGGAAAATATTTGGTAGCAGAGGCCAGTAAGTTAAAAAGGAGATATAAAGGGAAGAGAAAGGAAGAGGGGAGGATACTTAATAGGTTGATATTGTATATATGTAATTACAATGATTGAAATGAGGAGGTAATATGATGGAGAATGGAATTTCAAAGGGGAAAGTGAGTGGGGGAGGGAGGGTATTACCATGGGACATTTTTTATAATCATTGAAAATGTTAATAAAAATTGTGAAAAGAAAAATAAATAAATAAAAACAGATTTGAAGAAACAGAAAAATGTTAGAAGCTGCTAATGGTATTCAAAGTGAGTATGACACAAATTAACAGGAATTATCATTCTATATCAAAAGAATTGTTTAAATATATAATAAAACTGATTTTTATTTATTTATTATACTACAAATGTCATACATTTTTTAAGATAAAAATTATTGTAATAAACATTTCTGTGTAGCATTTGAAATTCTCAAAAAAAAAATCACTGTATATTATTGAGTAAGCATTCCTCAAGTGACTTTGCTATGTATTGGGGTGTGGGAAGAATAGTGAGTTTCCAGCCATAAGTATGACAGTTATATCATGTTGGGCAGAATTATGAATTTGTTATTGTCTTTATTTGGAAAATATACATGACAGTAGAAGGAATGATTTGGTATCATGCTGACAAGGAGTGAACTTCTAATGATTATTTTCTGTTGTCAACTTGATCACATTAAGAATCAAATGAAAGATGTACCCCTTGGGCAGGTCTGTAGGGCATATCCAAGAAGGATTATCTGAGCAAAGAAGTCCTTCCTCCAGTGAGGGACTGTCTATAGGGAAACTCCAAGGGAGCTGAAGAGATGGCTCAGTGATTAAAGGCACTTGCTTGCAAAGCCTGATGGCCTGTTACCCATTACCCATGTAAAGCCAGATGCACAAAGTGGCAGATGCATGCCAGCCTGAGACTGCAGAGTGAATTCCAGGTCAGCCTGGGCTACACTGAAACCCTACCTCAAAAACAAAACAAACAAAAAAGAAACAAAGGGGCACATGTGTCTAGAGTTAATTTGCAGTGGAAAGAGGCCGTGGAGTGACCATAACCTCAATCTCAATCTCCCTCCCTCTCTCTCTCTCTCTCTCTCTGGCTGCCTCTTTCTCTCTCTCAAATAAATAAATAAAATTTTAAACAGGAGAAAAAAAAAAACAGCTTCTGATCAAAACTGAAAGCAAGGCAGGACATGGTGACATACGTCATTAATCCCAGCACTTGGGAGGCAGAAGTAGGAGGGTGGCCATGAATTCATTCTCAGAGTGGCTGGAGGCCCTGGTGCACCCATTCTCTCTCATTATCTCTTTCTCCCTACTACTTTCTCTCTCTCTCTCTCTCTCTCTCTCTCTCTCTTTCTCTCTCTCTCTCGCAAATAAATAAGATATAAAAATGAGAAGAGGGAGGGAGGAAAGAAGGGAAGAGGAAGGGAAGAAGCAGGCTGGCAAGGATATGAAGAAAAATGAATTCATGCACTATAGATAGGAATGTAAGTTACAGAGCCATTATGCAAAACAGTGTGGAGATTCCATTAACAAAAAAAAAAAACTAAAACTATGACTGACACATTACTCCGTAATTCTACTCCTGGATATATATTCAAAGGAATTAAAATCTTTATACCAAAAGAGTTACTTGCGCCCCCACATTTATTGAAGCATTATTCATAATACCCAAAATATGCACATAACCATAATGCTTCCTTAGTAAACGGAACTAGAAAATATAGTGCGTTTATAGAATGGAATACTACTCCACCATGAAAAGAATGAAGCCTTGTCACTTAGCCACATGGAGGAACAGAAGGCTGAATATTGAGTGAAACACAAAAGGCAAATCCCATATGTTCTTGCTCCAGTGGGGAAACCAGTAGTCAGCCTAGAAGAATGCAATGGAATTGTTTTTTCCTGAGGAATCCAAACAGACCGACCTTGTTTATGAGAGAGAGAGAAAGAGAGAGAAATTGGCACACCAGGGCCTGCAGCTACTGTAATCAAATTCCAGATGTATGTGCCACCTTGTGTACATGTGTGACCTTGCACATGCATAACTTTGTCAGTCTAGCTTAAGGGGGATCGAGGGAGTCAAACATGGGTCCTTAGGCTTAACCACTAGGCAATCTCTCCAGACCTGGACTGGGATTTTATCACTGGGGATAGAAGACTGTAGAGGGGAGGGGGACAGAATAAAATCAAGAGGGACTTTTAGGGGCTATAAAGAATGCTGAGGGAGCCAGGCGTGGTGGCGCATGCCTTTAATCCCAGCACTCGGGAGGCAGAGGTAGGAGGATTGCCATGAGTTCAAGGCCACCCTGAGATGACAGAGTTAATTCCAGGTCAGCCTGGACCAAAGTGAGACTCTACCTCAAAAAAAAGAAAAAAAAAAAAAAAAAGAATGCTGAGGGAAGAGGAAGAAAGGTCGGGGTAGAAGAAGGGAAGATGGATACGATCAATGCATGATGTTTGAATGTACAGAAATGTCACAGAGAATCCTATTAGTTTGTACAGTTTAATATGTGCTAATAAGCTAGGCATGGTGGCACACACCTTTAGTCCTAGAACTTGGCTGACAAATATAGGAGTATGGCTGTCAGTCTGCAGGCCACCCTGAGACTATAGAGTGAATTCCAGGTCAGCCTGGTCTAGAGTGAGACCCTATCTTGAAAGAAGAAAGAAAGAAAGAAAGAAAGAAAGAAAGAAAGAAAGAAAGAAAGAAAGAAAGAAAGAAGGAAGGAAGGAAGGAAGGAAGGAAGGAAGGAAGGAAGGAAGGAAGGAAGGAAGGAAGGAAGGAAGGAAGGAAAGAGAGAAAGAAAGGAGGGTGGGAGGGAAGGAGGGAGGGAGGGAAGGAGGGAAGGAGGGAAGTAGGGAGGGAAGTAGGGAGGGAAGGAAGGAAGGAAGAGAGAGAGAGAGAGAAAGAAAGAAAGAATGCGTATTAATAATTATAATACTACTAAAAAGAGAGCTGGAGAGATGTCTTAGTGGATATCGCATTTGCCTGTGAAAGCTAAGGACCCAGGTTTGATTCCCCAGTACCCATATAAGCCAGATGCACAAGGTGGAGCATGCATCTGGAGTTTGTTTACTTGTGCACTGGGTGACCAGGGCAGGCCAGCTCTCCCCCATTCCTCATATGGGTACCCAGCCCCCCACTTGCCAGAACTAGGTATCAACCACGCTGTGCAAATTAAGCACACACACACACAGCCCCTGCCACCATCACTAAGGATCTGCAGCTGATCTCACTCCCAAGCCTGGAATAGTGAGTAGTGCTGTGTGATCAGGAACTGCACATGGGTATCCAGCCCCCCATTTATTTGCTGGGATTAGGTATCAGCCACACTATGTGTGGATCTCGCCCACTTCCTTGACTCCGCTGCCACTTCCATAAGCCACTATCTCAGAACTGATCTCACAGTCAAGGTTGACTTTCTGATGGCCCAGTGCAACCAGAATCCATGCCCAAATGACACATAAATGGAGACAGAGAAATAAGTGCCACCCACTCCTCCACCACCCCTGAAACCTGGTCTTTCATGGCACCACAATGGCTGAGCACAGAGCTGGATTCTACCTCTGTCCTGTCTTCGTGAAACTGCACTGCTCCAGGGCACCACGTGCTATCTATTGCTGCAGGAACCACAGTCTTAGAGAATGTCATGTGAATAATGCCTGCGAAGCCATTTAATACAGTTGCATGTCCACGAAAGGACTGTCGGAGACAACAGGTCTAAAGGATTCAGGAAAAGATGTCCATGTTTTCCCCATACCTCCCTATAAGTCTCACCTGATTTTCCAGCCAATTCCAAATATAATTAGCTATTGATTAGCTCAATTATTAATGAAAAGGAATGACTTTGAAGAAATAAAGATGAAGTAATTTTTTGGTGGTTGTTGTTATTTGGGGTTTTTTTTTTGTTTGTTTGCTTTGTTTTATTTTGTTTTGCTTTGCTGTTGTTGTTTTATTTTTTCAAGGCAGGGTCTCACTCTAGCACAGGCTGACCTGGAATTCACTATGGAGTCTCAGGGTGGCCTCGAACTCACGGTGATCCTCCTATCTCTGCCTCCCAAGTTCTGGGATTAAAGGCGTGCGCCACCATGCCCAGCAAGATGAAGTTTTTTCATTTTTCATGGTATGAAGCTTGTGTGTAAGTTCAAACACATGTAGGCCACAGTGCACATGTGGGGGTCAGAGGACCTGTCCACCTCATTTTATGCAAGGCTTCTCACTCTGGATTCTCACTCCACTGTTGTTCTTTGCTGCACACACCAGGAACTTCCTTCTCTATCTCCCATCTCACATTCAGCATGCTGGAATTACAGAAGCCCACCACAGTTTCTGGCTTTTTACATGGGGTATGGGGATCAAACTTGAATACTGTGGTTCGAGCAGCAAACACTTTATTCACCATTGACCCATATCCCCATATCCTGAGCCCCTGAAGATGAAGTTTTAGTCATAATAAAAACAGCAGAGTTAATATCTCCCACACCATACCACCTCTGAGCTGTCACTCTGGGTCTAGTGTTCTATCACCTTGCCCTTAGAATAAGGGGTCCATCATACCCTTACCCATACTATCTGGGCAAGGGATTTGTTCTGAAAATAACAGGGATAAAAGTCACACATAATGAAAAAGAATCCTTTATACTTGCATTAATTACTTTTGCATTTCTGTGACTTCAAAACACCAGACAGTAGCAACTTGCAGGAAGAAGGGTTTATCTTGGCTCACCATTTGAGAAGGTGCCAGTCCATCAGGGCAGAGAAGGCATGGCAGTATTCATGAGTTAGAAGTTCCTCACATCACAGCAAACTATGAAGCAGAAAACAAGACAGAAACCAGGAGCAGGCAATAATTTTTGAAGGCCAAATGTTAGTGAACTGCTTCTCCCAACTAGGGCTTACCTCTTAAAGTTGCACAGCCTCTGAAAATAGCAGCACCTTTTGAGGAACAAGTGTTCAAAACATGATTCTATGAGGGATATTAATCCATAGTATTTGCATTATGATATACACTTGGACAATAGCCCTTTTTAGCTAAGGTTCCAGGAGGGAGTGAGCCCTAATGCCCTAAAAGAGGAGCCTTCAAAAACATGTCTGCTCATATGTGGTAGTCAATGTCATAATACATAATAATAGTAGTATCTCATAATACGTAAGACATACTAATAGTTCACACTCAGTAATGAACTTCTATGCATGACAGGATCTATGTTGTACCATGCTGAAGAAAACTGAGAAGATCATCACTCAAAGTAGGTTCTGTGTTAAAGCAAGAAACTAGTGATAAGCTTTGATAAGGCAGCCACTGTTACTCCTAGTTTACAAACAAGAAATCACTTAACTTAAAGAGATAAAGTGACCATGATATTAAAAAGGCAAATGATTGACAGAAGTAGAACTCCAACTCGGGAACTCCCAGGTCATGGAGAGGTGTCCGCATCCAACAAATCTAACCTCTGCCACCTGGGCTCAGTCACAATCAACTCACACTGGTGGGGAAGGGAGAGATTGAAAGTTCATCTACCACATTATTCTCATTTTACAGATGAGAAAACTCATTTTAACAGGTACCATTATAATGGCCATTTTTCCCTAATGGGTTTGTTTCTACGACTCAGTTAATAGCCCATATTAATATAATTTTGCCGATGTAGACACAATGGACTCTGCTAAATTAAAAAAGTGCAGAGGTAACAGATGGATTCACAAACCCTGTCTCTTTAGAGTCATATTTATGTCCAGCGCTTTGCCTGGCCACAGACGAACAGTGTGAATTCGGGAAAGTCACCTCAACCTTGGGGCTAAAGTTTCCTCATTTGTAAAATGAGATTGGGTTAGACAATTTATCTTCCATTAAAGTCTCTTCCAGCTCTCAAATCCTTTATCTGGAATGGTGCTTCCCTTGCAAACTCACCTAGTCTAGTCATTACCGCCCCCTAGAGGCAGCATCTCTCTAAACTATGATTTGCTAAGTCCCAACTCATCCTGTGTGTATTTCATTCTGACAATGGCTTTAATGAAAGCACTTTCGTTAAGGTCTGACTAAAGCCCAAGAAAATTTAACTCTAGTCAGACCAATTCTTTAGACATTAAAATCAAAGTCCCTGTACTAAGAAGATGGTTCAATGAATAAAGCCTTGCCCAGAACCCATGTAAAAACAGACATGGTAAGGCACATCAGTAATCCCAGCACTCCTATAGAGAGATGAGAGTTTGTGGCCCAGATAGCCTGGTATATACAGTGGAAAATAAGAGGCCCTACCTCAAATAAAGAGCAATGTAAGTGTGGTGGTTTAAATTAGGTCTCCCTCATAAGCTCATATGTTCTGAATGCTAGGTCCACAGCTTAAGGCAATTTGGAAACTGAGCTTCCTGATGGCAGTGCATTGTTGGAGGACTTATGGATGCTATAGCCAGTTTCCCCTTGCCAGTGTTTGGCACACTCTCTTGCTGCTGTTGTACACCTGATGTTGGCCAGGAGGTGGTATCCATCCTCTGTTCAGACCATCATTTTCTCTGCCATCATGGAGTTTCCCCTCGAGTCTATAAGCCAAAATAAACCCTTTCCTTCCATAAGTTGCTTCTATTTGGATGTTTGTCCCATCAATGATGAACTGACTGTGACATAAAATTGGTACCAGAAGTGGGGTTGCTGATGCTAGAGACCTGACTGTGTGGCTTTGGTCATGTGGAACTGATTTGTGGGAGGAATGTGGACAGATTTGAAACCTTGGTCTAAGAGGCACCTTGCAGTACTGAAGGAAAAATTTCATGGACCATTCTGGTCAACATTGAAAGATTTTAATGCAGTAAGCTATGGGTTGTGAGGTTTGGCTTATAAGAGGAAGAAAGAAATTTGTTGGGATTGGACCAGAAGCAGTTTGTGTGATGGGCTTGCTGCATTCTGCCTGCCTGTGTCCTGAGAACTTGTGCAGGGCTTCACTGCATAAAAATGCACCACCATGAGCAGGGGGCTAAGCAAAGAAAGAAATGAAAGTTTCAGTAGGATGTGGTAGTGCACGCTTTTAATCCTAGCACTCAGGAGGCAGAGGTAGGAAGATTGCTGTGAGTTTGAGGCCAACCTTGAAATAAAGAGTGAGTTCCAGTTCATCCTTGAATAGAGACCCTACCTCAACTAAAATCAATCAATAAAAGTTTAAGGCTGGAGATAGTGCCCACTCAGCTACAACTGTCTGAGAGATTCCAATCATTGAGATTGGACCAGCTGTTCTGCATGGGGCTGCAGAAGGTATTCAAACTCTTTTGAAAGTAAGCAGCCTGAGTGCTGAAAGAGTGTCCTGCTCTACAAAGTCGCTTTTATTTCCCCTCTGGATTAACAAATTAGTAGGCCATCTGGCACTATGCAGTATAACAAATGCAGGAAAGAGAGGGTCATTGGATTTGCAAAGCAATTTTTTTTAATTGCTATGGGCCAGGCATGGTGGTGTACACCTTTAATCTCAGCACTTGGGAGGCAGAGGTAAGAGAGTCACTGTGGGGTTGAGGCCACCCTGAGACTACGTATTGAATTCCAGGTCAGCCTGGGCTAGAGCAAGATCCTACCTTGAAAAGACAAAACTAAATAAACAAATAAAAATAAATAAATGAAATGGATATGGACAATGTGAAGTAGGGTTGTTGAAAGTAGCTGTGTGGAGACTCACTGGAACCATGGGGATGAAACATGGGTTGCAGGAAAGACCTAATGGAGATGACAGGACCATATGGAGTTTTTCTCCAGGTTTTTGAGCAACCCAGCTGGAGGAGCAGAACTGGAACTCCAGAGACTTGTGTCCCTGGTTAGAATTAGTGGACTTAAAGACATGTCACTTGTTAGTTTTCAGACTTGAAGTTACAGAAGTTGATGTTTGCCCTGTTTGTTTTAGATCTTGTTTTATTTCAGTCTTTTTTTCTATGCCCAATGTCATCTTTTGCAGTATGAATGCTTCTTCTGCATCATTATGGTTTTTTTGATGGTTCAGTTAAGAGACCTTGGTCTAGTGGGATGTTTGAATACCACTGGGATTGATAAAAACTATGGGGACTTTTAAAGTTGGACTGAATGCATTCCAGTTTACATTCATGTATGGTTGAGAGCCTATGAGAGTTAGGGGCAGAATGTGGTAGTTTGAATTAGGTGTACCAAATAAACTCATGTCTTCTGAATGCTAGATACCCAGCTGATGGCAATTTGGGAACTGGAGCCTCCTGGAGGCGGTGTATTGTTGGGGCAGGCTTATGGGTGTTATAGCCAGCTTCCCCTTGCCAGTGCTTGGAACACTCTTGTGCTGCTGTTGTCCACCTGATGTTAGCCAGGAGGTAATGTCCACCCTCTGCTCACTCCTCATTCTCCCTGCCATCATGGAGTTTCCCCTCATAATAATAAGGCAAAGTAAATCCTTTTCTCCTGAAAGCTGTTTCTGGTTGAATATTTGTCCCACAAACAAGGAACTGACTGCAACACAGAGGACCAATAACAAAGCTTGTCCTCTGACCTCAGCCATGGAGCACATGTACCCACACTTACACAGAGAGAGAGGGGGGGGGGGAGAAAGATTTTTTAATGTGAGTTCTCAAGGCTCGATTTATCCTAGAAAGAGCCCAGGAGCTTTGGTCCTAAAAGCATAATAACTATACTCATACATTTATGCTCACATGAGCAAGAAGTCTTTTCCTTAAAAGCCTGAGATTTGCTGTTCTCACCTAAGGCAGCCCTCTGCTTCTGAGCCTCTCTAGTGCCCAAAGAGGAAAGCCTGCCCAGCAACTCATTCTTATGGGACTAGAGTATTTCCTTTCCAATAGTTGAAACTCCATTATAAGAGACAGAATATCGGCTGTCCAAAGAGGGCATCAATACCAAGAATCAGAAAGCAAAGCCTGAAGTCAAATAGACACAGAAAGGTCTAAGATGACCACAAGCCATAGGGTGGCCAAGACAAAATGTGGTAAATTCCTAGAAATGCAGAACTTCCTCACAAATAAGGGTTTTCAATGAAATTTTATTTGAAGAAATATTTTTTTAATTAAAGTATCTAGGAAACAATTTTATATATGACTCTGTAAAATAATAAAATTAAATAAGACAGAATAAAAGATGAAGTGCCTTCTTAGGCCACCCTCTGCCTCTCTCCTTCCCTCCAGATTCCTGTACATCCACACAAATACATGGACACACATAAGACATGCATATTCACAAAGTCATTCTCATGAGTTCAGGATCTAATCTTTTCAGTCCCTTCACAACTCAGTTTTTCTATACATGTTTATATAGCTAGCTCAAGTTCATTTAAAAGAACTGGAAACCCAAGAATTGCCTGTAATAAATAATCCCACAAATAAGAATAATCTCTAAAAAATCACTACCTCTAAATTGTTAGTTATCTTGATGTCTCGAGGCGGTTTTTCACTTACGATATTTTTATTTATTCCAAGTTTAATAGTCTCCACTATACAAATGTATTTAAAGCATATATATGCATGTAACATGTATATTTATTGATAGTGATGCATATTTAATCTAAAAGCCACAAAACACATAGGTAATATGGAAACTTATTCTTGCACTACTTCTCTTAGTTACATCTCTTTAGATGTGTGTGTCTAACACTTGAGTCCAAATGGGCAAGACTCAAGTGCCTACTCCTTGTCTACCAAGAAAAGAATACGCTATGACAGGTCATAGATACTTCTTCTGTTTCACTGCCCATGACATCCTTCTACTGAACCCATGTTCTTTCCAACCAGCCCTTCTATTCTGATGTCTTAATATTGTCCAAGGCTTGTGCAGATAACAGCTGGTATGAGGTCATGGATGAAACAGCTACTTCATATCTGGAAGACAGCATTCCAAAGAACTGCTTTCTGGTTCTTACAGTCTTCCATCTTCCTGTCCCACAATTTTCCCTGAACTTTGAATGGGGTGATATAGATGTCTCATCTAATGCTAAGTACTCAATAGTCACTTATTCTCAGTATTTTGATGAGCTTTGAGTCTTCCATGAAGTCACAGCCAACTGCAAAAAGTAGAGAGCAGCACTAAATTATAAACATAAGCCTAAATAGTTAGATGGCAAGTTGATATGCATAACATATTGATTTAGCCAGTTGGCAGCAGTATCTTCCCCTCTAGGGCCTCCGACCTTCTCAGCCATAGGCTTTTGACTAGATTTACAGTGGTAGGCATGGATCCCCTTCTGTGTAGCACACCTCAAAGCCAAAATCCAATCACAAAGCAGTTGGTTATCCCCATAACAGTCATGCCGCTCTTGTATAGTGGGGACATCTTGCTTGGCTGGCCAGTTGTTTAGCACACAGAGTCCACTATTAGCTAAGACTGTTGATTATTTTTCTTCCCCAGAAAACTGCAGAGCACTTACCAACATTGTGAAAGCTAGCCAGCAGCTTCCAGTTCAGTTCCAGCTTGGTTTCTCAGGCCACCAAAACATGTGGTGTTTTCAGCAGCAGGATCTTACAATCTAGTTCTAGTTGGGAACCTAGAGCATAGGCAACCGCCTGTATTGTTTTGGGAACCTCATAAGTCCCTTTATTTTAAAATAATTTTTAGTTTTGCTTACCTTTTGTTTTTTGAGATTGGGGCTTGTTGCAGTCAGGTTCACATTGCTGGTAGAAATCACCCAACCAAGAGCAGCTTGTGGGAAAGAAAAAAGAGGTTTATTTTGGTCAGGCTTGAGGGTTGAGCTCCACAATGGCAGAGGAAAATGATGGCATGAACACAGGGTGGACATCACCCCCTGGCCAACATAAGGTAGACAATAGCAAAAGGAAAGTTTGCCAAACACTGGTATGGGGAAGCTGGCTATAACACCCATAAGCCCACCCCCAACAATACACTCCCTCTAGGAGATGCTAATTCCCAAATCTCCATCAGCTGGGAACCTAGCATTCAGAATCCCTAGGTTTATGGGGGACACCTGAATCAAACCACCACAGGGTTCATGTAGCACACACTGGACTTGAACTCCTCAATCTTCTGGTTCCACCTCACAAATGTTGGGTGTACACAAATGCACCATTGCACATGGCTAGAATCTGTTAAGACTTTTGTTAATAATGGCACATCCAGAAGCCATAGATTTTTATTAGAAAATGTTCAGTGCCAGGGATGGGGTATTTTCCAGTGAATTGTTGGCCAGGAAGGACCCTGATACCCTCAAAACATTACAGGCCATTGCCAAGGTTCTTGGTTTCCCACCAGGAATAGATGGTAAGACCCTATTGCTGAAGACTCCACAGGTTTAGGCTGCAAGGTCACTGAGAAATCAAGCTGGAGCTGAGCTGAAAACCTCCTCTGTGTAGACCAGGTGACAGAAAGATGGAAAAAGCAATGCTGCCTGCAGCTCCATGGGAGAGGAAGAAGTCATCAGATGAGATAAACAACAGTGGACACTGCAAGGCTTAAGTTGGGTCAGCCATGCCAAATGAGCAAATGGGTGTGATAGTGGCACGTCTGTTATGGGGAAAACCAATGTTCTCTAATTGGACTAGAGGTTTGCACTCTGGGAAAGAATTACATGCCTGATACAGAAAACCTATGACAGGAGAAGTCATGAGCCCTAGAGGTGTAACACCTGCTAATGTCTGGCTAAATGCATATATTATGCCCACCAAACATCCTGGTAAACACTTTTCAAATGTTCATACCCATATATTAATGCTATGCTAACTTTTTTCGGTTTTGGGTTTTAGGTTGTTGTTAGTTTGTGTGTGTATGTGTGTGTGTTTTGTCTCATTTTGTTTTTTGTGAGGTAGAGTTTCATTCTGGCTCAGGCTGACCTGGAATTCACTATGTAGTCTCGGGGTGGCCTCAAACTCATTGCAATCCTCCTACCTCTATCTCCCGCGTGCTGGGATTAAAGACATGTGCCACCATACCCGGTTTCACTTTTGCTTAGAGAAGCTTCTCTCTTCAGATGGCAGTGACCTCTGGGATGACTCAGAAGGCACTATAATGCTGAGAAGTGACAGAGGGGTGCTCAACACTAAGACATCTCTATCACACCTTTCAAGGCTCAGGTCCATTGCTAAAGAGGTATCAGAAAGAATGTAAGAGCCAAAGGAAGGGTAGGACTCCTTACACTGCACTCTTCCAGACACAAAATAGTCTGGATATCCATGACCTCATAGTGCCTGGCACTACCTACACAAGACCCTCATAATAAAAGGAAAAGATGATGACATCAAAATAAAAGAGAGACTGACTGAGAGGGTGAGGGGATATGATGGAGAGTGGAGTTGTGAAGGGGAAAATGAGGATGGGGAGGGCAGTATCATAGTTTATTGACTATAATAATAGAAGTTGTCAATAATAAAAAATAAAAAAATTTTTAAAGAATATTGTTAAAAGCAGGCATGGTGGCACTTGCCTTTAATTCTAGCAATTGGGAGGCAGAGGTAGGAGGATTGCCATGAGTTGGAGGCCATTCTAAGACTACATAGTGAATTCCAGGCCAGCCTGGGATAAAGCAACACCCTACCTCAAAAACAAAACAAACAAACAGACAAAAAAAACTATTGTTATAAAGACTTGTGAGCTGGACGTGGTGGCACACGCCTTTAATCCCAGCCCTTGGGAAGCAGAGGTAGGAGGATCGCCATGAGTTCAAGGCCACCCTGAGACTTCACAATGAATTCCAGATCAGCCTGGGATAGAGCAAGACTCTACCTAGAAAAACAAAAAAAAAAAAAAAAAAAAAAAAAAAAAAGACTTGTGATGGGCCATGGGATACTGATACTGAATGTCCTTTAAGTGAAAATCTGGGTATTGTCTTACAGTCTCCCATGCCAGAAAGTTATCTGATTTTATAGGAGTAAGTGCTTTTTGTGGTCTTTGCCAGTTAACTTGAAAATTCTGTGAAGTATAAGAAAATTGACAGTTAAAAAAAAAAACAAAAAAAACAACCTGATTCTTGTCCATAAAATGGAAGCAAATTTTGTCTGGTGGGGATGCAATTCCAGGCATGGTGATGATGCTAGTGACGCCAGCAGGCAGGAGTCTGAGACACACATGGCAAGTGAGAGCCAGCCCAGACAACTAATCATACAAGCCTGTCTCAAAAGCATAAATATAATAAAATAACAAATAAAATAAAATAAATAATAATAAAAATAAAAAGGCATGGTGGTGCACACTTTTTAATCCCAGCACTCAGGAGGCAGAGGTAGGAAGATTGCCGTGAGTTGAAGGCCACCCTGTGGCTACATAGGGAATTCCAGGTCAGCCTGGGCTGGAGTGACACCCTACCTCAAAATACCAAAAAATAAATTAATTAAAAAATAAAATATAAGTAATAAGAAATAAAGAAGAAATACAATTAATTTCTATCCCTTAGAAAATGTGCTTCTATGCATTGTGTTTAATTGTCCTGTAAAATAATAACCAGTTCACCAGTTTGGTATCTATTAGCAAATTCACATCAGCATTCATGTCTATAGATGTATATATGTATGAGTCAAGATTTTTCATTTTGAAAGTTCTCCTGCAATAATCAGATCTTCTGTTTTTAGTTTCCAGACAAAAGTACTTAAACAGCTGTGCACATATGCATGCCAAAGGAGCCTATTTCCAGCAGTGATACTCTAATCTTTGAACCTCTAAATTCTAAGCCAAAATGTACATAATAATATGTAATCAAAATGTATTCATAATAGTCTTAGAGCTGAAAACGCTATTTAGTCCCCCTTCAATTTTGAAAGTAAAGTACAAAAAGACCACCTAACCCATACATATTCTACTAATTAGGTTTATTTGCTTCCTCAAAGACATTACTTTGAAATCTTTCTATTTAAAGCTCTGGAGATATTTATATCCTAGATATACCATGGTAAGCTAAGCCTCAAAATGGGAGGCAAATTTGCTGTAAATAGTGAATGGAGTGCAAACAGTACTATCAAAAGAGAAATTGGGTTGGAGAGATGGCTTAGTGGTTAAGGCACTTACCTGCAAAGCCTAAGGACCCACAATTGATCTTTCTACAGATCCCCCATAAGCCAGATGCAGGAAGGTGATGCAAGCACAAAGTTGCATGTGTGCAGTAGGTGGCACAAATGTCTGGAGTTCAAGTGAAGTGGCTGAGGTCCTAGAGCACCAATTCTCTCTCTCTCTCTCTCTCTCTCTCTCTCTCTCTCTCTCTCTCTCAAATAAAATAAAATAGGGCTCAAGAGATGGCTTTAGCAATTAAAGCATTTGCCTGTGCTACGTCCACGGCGACCTCGCCTGTGTAGCAAGCAGAAATGCTTCTGCACTGGAAGAGAGCTGAGGACAGAGGGCCAGCACTCCTCGGAGGGATGCCCCCGGTGACCCCTTGGCAGTCAGTTACTGTAAAGGTTCCTGCTGCCCATGAAGTCACGACGACCTAATTGCTGGCGCCAATGCTGTTTCTTTCCTGCTTTCTTCTAGCTGTTTGTCTAAGAACAGCTAATTCAACACTTATTAGTAATCATGCACGCAATCAGAATACAAGAAACAATCTAAGTATTGAATGTGCCCCTCCTATGATTAGGGCAATGGAGAGAATGTATAACTCTACTAGGAATAAAAAATTAACTCTAGAACAGTTTTTAGATGGTGTAAAGTAAAAACAGCTTATGATGTTTGAGAACGATACTGAGCCTGAGAATATGAAAGTAGAAATGTTGATCGGTAGTGTTCATTAGAAACATGACAGTTCTGTAGAAAAGGAATTACAAAACTTAGACATTCCCACCAGGAAACTTCCTGGGGGATATGTTCAGTACTTGATCAAGGGCAGATGGTGGACTCCTAGAGCTGGAATCTACTTAGTTCCACTCCCCTATGAGGGAGGATATGATGAATTCGGTAATAGATGGGTGAATTATGAAGTAAAAAGGAGGCTATGGCATTCTCTTCCATTTACGGGAACGCTTAACAAGGAAGCGTAAGCCTTGGTGTTTATACAGTCCTTGGGGTATAAGAAATAAGTAACCTGTTATTCACCTTACACCTAGTTTCTGTTTGTATAATGTTGTGGTCAATGATACAAGACGCCCTTCTTAAAAAATGGGTACAGTTCCTGCCTGATCAACATTACATGTATGCTTACAATAGAACAATACTCAAGATTGTTTAGATTAATGATTTCTGAGATCACTTGTTGGCTTGCTAAGTTTCTCTGTTCAATCTGTATAAAATCTTCATGAAACCTTCAGTAAATTGCAGCAGCATATTCAACTTGAGTGTGTCTGTCTGTCATTTCCTCGCCGAATCCTGAGTTCTCCCTGAGCCTTCGCCCTTGTTCTCCCTCGGTCCTGATCTCCCCGAGAGTCAGTCCGCGGCATGCCTGCAAAGCCAAAGGACCTCAGTTCAATTCCCCAGGACCCACGTAAGCACAAGGGGGCACATGTGCCTGGAGTTTGTTTGTAGTGGATAGAGGCCCTGGCACACCCATTCTCTCTCTCCCTCTTTCTCTCTCTCTCTCAAAAATAAATAATAAAAAATCATAATGAAACTTATTGTTTTGCATAACCAATACACTGTAATTTTTTAATTTTTTTGGTTTATTTATTTATTTGAGAGTGACAGACAGAGAGAAAAAGAGACAGATGGAGAGAGAGAGAATAGGCACACCAGGGCCTCCAGCCGCTGAAAATGAACGCCAGACACATGCGCCCCCTTGTGCATCTGGCTAACATGAGTCCTGGGGAAATCAAGCCTTGAACCATGGTCCTCAGGCTTCACAGGCAAGTGCTTAACCACTAATCCATCTCTCCAGCCCAACACACTAATTTTTAAAAGAATATAAACACATTTGACATATTCTGGAAATTCATGAACATCTACGATCAGGGTGAAAACCACTCTGTAAAGTTGTAAGGGAGAAAGCCAGCCTGGGGTGGAGCAGTGGGTTCAGCAGAACCAGAAGAGTCCTCAAGACTTGGCCTATACTCCTGGTTCTGACCCTCGGCCCCTTCCTGCCTCCTTCCAGCATCGGCCTCACGAGCCTCGGGTCCCCCAGCAGCCTTCCTGCAAGCACTCGTTGCTTTGCTTCTGGTCTTGGCCCAGACCTCAACTTGGACCCAGGGATTCCCTGGTCCAGCCTGACCTACTGGCTTGCATCTCAGCACAGCCTCTCATCATGTCAGCAAGTATTTACAAAACACTTTGTAAGCATTGTGCTCCAAAGCTTTTAGGAGTAATGGAAGAGGAGAGGTCACAGCCCAAACAACTCAACAAACAGCACACATTTTTCAAATCTCACGCTTTAACTCAAACTCTCGTTTGAACTTCGTATTGCCTTGCAGTGTATCAACATTAGTGCCAGAGTTCTAAGATCTCGACATGACTTTCCACTGAATGAGACTGAAAGTGGGAAGAGCCGGGCATGGTGGTGTACATCTTTAATCCCAGAACTTGGGAGGCAAAGGTAGGAGGGGGTTATTGTGAGTTCGAGGGCCAGCCTGAAACTACAGAGTGAATTCCAGGTCAGCTTGGGCTAGAGTGAGACCCTACCTCAAAAAAAAAGAAAGAAAGAAAGAAAGAAAGAAAGAAAGAAAGAAAGAAAGAAAGAAAGAAAGAAAGAAAGAAAGAGAGAAAGAAAAGACTGAAAGTGGAGAAGTCATGTGGAGATTATCTTTATGTACAGTGTTCCCTTGCATGGCATAAGGAAGTCAGTTTCAGACATAATTCATGGGGCTGGAGAGATGGCTCAGTCTTTAAGGTTCTTGTTGCCCACATAAGCATGAGGACCTGAGTTCAGATCCCCAGCACCCAGATATAATGCTTTGCACCTATAACCCCAGATGGTTATTTTGACTAGCCAAATCGTTCCATGTTGAGAGATTGTGTATCAACAAAATAAGATGGGCCAGGCAGGATGATGTGTGTCTTTGATCCCAGCACTTAGGAGGCCAGCGTAGAAGGATCACTATGAGTTTGAGGCCACCTGGAGACTACAGAGTGAATTCCAGATCAGGCTGGGCCTCAAAAAAGAAAAGACTGAAGGCAGTTGAGGAAAACCCCCAACATTGACCTCTGACCTATACACATACATACTCACCCCCAGACGTGTGTCCACACACATGAATATGAATACACACACATGAATACCACACATACATATGCACACAGTGTATCGTGAGGTCATTGAAAACTGTGACAGCAAACTGGCCCGGGGATGTGAAGCTCTGGGGGAAGTTGGGAAGTTGAATAAGAAGGCTTAGCATGCAATCCTGCCCACTCCAAACAGAGGGCAGGAAAACATCCCAGAGCAATGGGTGCTCAGGACGGAAGGTGCTACTAAGGCCTAGAAGGAGAAAAGGAAGGATTCACAACAAGTGAATTAAAAACAAAGAGAGATCAACACTAAGGTAGACTTAAAACACACCCACCATGGCTCAGGGAGTTGTGTGAAAGAGGAGGCAGACTGTAAAAGCCACAGGTTGGGACAGAGTATCCAGAAGCTTCCCTGCACCAGTGACTGCTGCTCTCACAAGTCCTAACCCCAACCCCATGGGGAATACCAGCAATCCCACTGAGGGCCCTCAGTGGAATGGAGCAGGGAGGAGGGAAATGATGGTGCCAACACATGATGTGTCCATACAAAGTATATACTTAATAAAAAATTAATTTTTAAAAAAGAAAGTATTCTAGGGGATAGGGAGATGGCTCAGTGGGTAAGACAACTTTGTGCACAAGCATCAAGACCTGAGTTGGGAGTCCCAGTACCCATATAAAAAGTCAGATGCAGCTGTGCACATCTGTAATCCCAGTTCAAGGGGGGCAGAGACAGGAGGATCACTGGGTCTTGCTAATCAGCTAGACAAAAAAAAAAAAAAAACAGTGAACTCCAGGTGAGTGAGAGATGCCGTCTCAGAGACAAGGCAAAAGAGTGAAAGAGGATACTTGACATCCTCCTCTGGCCATGGCATGTGCATGCACACGGTATACACATCTGCAAACACACATGCATATTCACATGTGTATGTACACGCATACACACACAATGAAACAAACTAAAATAGAAAGTATTCTAGCCCCACATATCAGTTTACAGTGGAATATTCTGGGGGCAATAATGCTGTATTTGGCATCTACATAGCAACATGTGAACCGCATGAGAAAGCAAGATAAAAACTACATGCATGTTTGTATTCCCACCCCATGGAAATATGCATATGAAAAAGAACCAAACGAAACACACCCGGATGCTATCAGTGTTGATCTCGTATGTAGCTTTAAAACTGAAGTTTTATGCATTCATAATTAAAGCTATGGCAATAAAGAGAAACAAAAACTCACTAAAGTTCTGTCATTCACAATTGGACCGGACATTCTCCAGGTAACAAAATTGCTCCCTGCAATAACCAGCCTGAGACACAAGGAGGACACAGAGCTTGTGTTCTTACTGGACAGTTGTCAGTGGCATATCCCAAATGCCCCCCCCCCCTTGAAATACTAGCTTCCAAAGCTGGGTGTGGTGGTGCACACCTTTCATCCCAGCACTCGGGAGGCAGAGGTAGGAGGATCACCATGAGTTCAAGGCCACCCTGAGACAACATAGTGAATTGCAGGTTAGCCTGGGTTAGAGTAAGACCCTACATCGAAAAAAAAAAAAGAAAGACGACCAGCTTCCCTCTGAGAACCCTCGAGCCAGCAAAGCTCTGAAGGAGGGCATCTCTTTTGGAGGCGGAAAGAGAAATAAGTGCCATGTCTTCCCCACCAGACAGGACGGAGTCAATCAGCCCTTTTGCCCCAGGGGCAGATAGAACCATATGCTCACTGTTGTCATCATTCCAGAAGTATCATTTATATAATGTACAGGAGGTAACACAGCCCAAAAGGGAACGGGCATCCTATTCTGGGCCTGCAAACCATGTCATCTGCTATGTCCTCAACACCCCAGCAGAGAGGGCAGAGTTCATGTACCGTCTCTGTATGTGTGTGTATATGTGAGTGCACGTGTACATGTGTGTACATGTGTATGGGGTGCACACGTGAGTGCATGTGAGCATGTGCATAGGTCAGAGGACATTCTTCATTCTTCAGAAGCTGTATCAAACTCAGATCATCATGCTTATTTACCAACTGAGCTGACTCCCCGGCTCTGTCGGTCTCTCTTCTTAAAGCCACTGTGTTCAGGCACCAAAATAGTATACCTTGCAGAGATGGACTGGTCACCTATAAAAGGCTCACAAATCACTGAATCAGAGGCTGTCAGGGCTCCTGGGTAGCAGCCACAATATGTAGAAGGCTTTGTCAGTGCCCCTGAGGTACCATCTGTAATGCATGCAAGATGGTCAAGAGCCAATTTGCTTATCTGTGCACATAGTAAATCAAGGATCAATCCATAAGTACTTATTTCTTATCCATCTGCCTGGTATCAGGACCCTGTTAGATGCACAAAGCAGAAAGACTCAGGGCCTGCCCTCAACCCATCCACAGGCTAGTTAGACAAATGAAACTAACCTGCAGAAGATGATATTGAGCCATAAAGAGCTAAAATGCTCCAGTCGCAGGAGGTGCAAGTCAGAGGTTAAACAGAGTATGAAGACTGTGAAAAAGGGCCCCTTCCTCCCGGGGAGACCCCCACCTTCCGGGGAGACCCATACCCACCATAGGAATGGGAGGGATGCCATCACAAACAGGCCATGCTGGCCACAACAGTGGGAAATAAAGCCAGATTAAGGTAAAGAATGTGCAACAAAGTAATGGAAAAGAAGATATATTTGGTTCTTCCCCCCCACCACCCACTTAGGAAACGGCTTTATTTTCTCATTCCCTTTTTATTCCATATATTTATAGTGGATGATAAGACATAGATATATGTATATATAGATATATAGAGATATATATACACACATATATATCAGTCAATAAGTTAATATCCCATCATCTCACCTAGCTATTTGTGTGTCTATATCAAGAGTTCCTAAATTTTGGGCTGGAGAGATGGCTTAGCGGTTAAGCGCTTGCCTGTGAAGCCTAAGGACCCCAGTTTGAGGCTCGGTTCCCCAGGTCCCACGTTAGCCAGATGCACAAGGGGGTGCACGCGTCTGGAGTTCGTTTGCAGAGGCTGGAAGCCCTGGCGCCCCCATTCTCTCTCTCTCCCTCTATCTGTCTTTCTCTCTGTGTCTGTCGCTATCAAATAAATAAAAATAAAATAAAATAAAATAAAAAATATTTAAAAAAAATATTTGAGGCCAATCTTTAAAAAAAAAAAAAGAGTTCCTAAATTTTATTCTCTTAATAACTTTCCAGTGTGATACACTATCATGCTCTACATTACATAACTAGACTTATTCATCCAACCGAAGTGAATCTTTGTTCCCTCTCATCTATACCCGACTTCTCTCACACATCAAAACCATTCTTCTACTCTCTGCTTCCATGTCTTCTGCTTGTTGAGGGTTTGGGGAGTCGGGGGGTGGGGAGTTCTACATATGAATAAGACCACGCAGTGTTTTTGTCTGGCATATTTTGTTTGACATAACATCCTCAGGGTACATCATAGTGTTGAAAATCAATTTCTTTAAATATCATACACATCACTCAACTTCCTTATCCATCAATAGACTGACATGTTATTTCCTTATCTTGGCTTAGTAAAGAAAGCTTCAGTGAGCAGCAATGTACAGATAACTCTTTAGGAATCTGCTTTGAGCATATAAGTGGTTAAATTCTACTTTGACTTTTTTTTTTTTTTTTTTGAGGAGCTCCATGCTACTTGCTGCAACGCTGTACCAATTTACATCCTTACCAGCGCTGGCAGGAGCATCCAACCTTTTAACATGGCAACACAATGTTGTCATCTGCAAATGTGTTGGGCTGCATTCACAGCCATCCCGGGATGCATGTGGCCCCCAGGCCACAGGTTGCACATACCTGGCAGGCCTCCTTTTCTCCATGCATGCCAATACTCATAATCTCTTACTTTTGTGCTAATGGCCACCCCAGCAGGCATGAAGTGATATCTTATTGGGGGTTTTGATTGGCTTTTCCCAGATGATTCCTAAGGCTTATTTAGTATTTTCTCACGAGTCTAAAGCTTATTTTTATATCTTCTCTGGAGAAATGTCTGTTCATGTCATTTTCTCATTTTAAAATTTGGGTTATTGGGTTTCCTTGCTGTTAAATTGTGTGAATTGCTGATATGCTTTGGATATTAACCTTTTATCTGATATGCAATTTACTAATATTTCCTCTGACTTTGTTGGCTGTCTTTCACTCAATTGCTTCCTTTGTGGAGAAGCTTTTTAACTTCACATAGTACCATCTGTTTGCTTTCATTGTTATTTTTTTTTTTTTTGGTGTGGGGGGGTCATATACAAAAACTTATCACCACAACCAATATCAAGGAGCTTGTGAGGGTTAATCTTGTAAACTTGATGAAATTTAGAATCACCGTGGAAACAAAGCTGTCTGTGAGAGTTGGTAAATTAAGGTGAGAAGACCCACCCTAACTATGGACAGTACTATGCCATGGACTGGGGTTCTGGACTGTAAAAAATGGAGAAAGCGAGCTGAGCACCATCATTCCTCTCTGTTTCCTACCTGCAGATCCAATGTGACCAGCTGCCTCCTGCTCCTGCCTCCAAGGCTTCCCCACTATGGTGAACTGTCTCCTCTCAAACTATGAGCCAAAATAGATCCTTTTCCCTTACTTAAAGGTTGCTTTTGTCAGATATTTCATCATAGCAATGAGAAAAGTAACTAATTCATAGCCTTTCCTATTTTCTTGCAGGAAGTTTTAGGTCTTTAATCCATATTGAGTTGATTTCTTTTTTTTTTTTTTTTCAGTGCTAAAGATTAAACCCAGGGGCTTTGCACATGCTAGGCTAGTGCTCTGCTACTGAGCTTCATCCTCAGACCATAGTGAATTTGTGCTTATTATGCCTTAAGTCCAATTTCAGTTTTTCAAATGAATATATCTGATGACCATAAATGTTAAAAATCCTCTAGAAAATTCTTGCAAACTTCTATAAAAAAATCAACAAATAATAAAAAAAAGTTTAAAAACTATAAAGTAAAGAAATAAGTATGAAGAAAAGCATTAGAAAGAGAAAAAATTACAGGCAATGACCAGTTGTGAGCTCCCCTGGGGATGGAAAGATGGTTCAACATACAAAAACAGTTAATATTATCTACCCCATTAGAAGAATAAAAGATTTTTATGATCAACTCAATAGATGCAGAAAAAACATTTGAAATAAATCAATATCATTTCATGATAAAAATCTCTTAACAAAGTAGACATAAAAGGGCGTTTTTCTCAACAAGAGAAAGGCCATTTATGAAATACTCACAGCTAACCACATAATCAATGGGGGGGGGGGGCCAGAAAGCTTTCCCTCTAAGACCCAGTAAAAGGCAAGAATGCTCACTCACACCACCTCTGCTCAGCACATCCAGGAAGTACTGACATGACCACTCAAAGAATAAAAGGAAATAAACTGCATGCAAATCAGGAAAAAGAATAAAATTGTCTCTTTTTGCAGATGACATAACTCTATATGTAGGAAACCCTATGTCATGGTTTGGTTCAGGTGTCCCCCATAAACTTAGGCATTTTGAATGCTGGGTTCCCTGCAGATGGCGATTTGGGAGTTGATGCCACCTAGATCCAGTGTATTGTTGGGGCCAGGATTATGGGTATTATAGACAGTTTTCTCTTGCCAGTGTTTGGCACACTCTCCTGTCACTGCTGTCCATCTGATGCTGGCCAAGAGGTGATGTTCACCCTCTGCTCATGCCATCATTTTCTCCTGCCATCTTGGAGCTTCCCCTTGAGTCTATAGCCAAAATAAACCTTTTCCCCATAAGCTGCTCTTGGTTGGGAGATTTTTGCCAGCATTGCAAAACTGATTGCAACGTTAAAGTTGGTGCCAAGAGTGGAATTGCTACTAGACACCTGACTATGTAGCTTTGGCCTTTTGGAGCTGATTTTCAAGAGGAATGTAGAAGGATTTGAAACATTGGCCTAAGGTATGCTTTGCAGTGCTGTAAGCACAGCTTGATGGACTATCCTGGTCAGAGTTGAAAGACCTGAATGCAGTAAGAACTATGGACTATGAGGTTTGTCTTGTGAGGGTGAGAAAGAACTTTGCCTGGACGGGGCTAGAAGCAGTTTGTGTTAGAGGCTTGCTGTTATGCCTGTGTCCTGAGAACTTGTGCAAGGTTGCTTTGCATAGAAATGAACTAGTGTGAGCAGAGGGATATGGCACAGAAATGAAATCTTTGGTCTGAAACTTTTGCCCATTCAGATGCAATTATATGAGAAATTACAACATTGAGATTGGGCCAGATGATCTATCTACATTAGGGAAACAGGAAGAATGAACTCTTTAGAAGGGGCTTGAATGGGCAAGGCTTATCCTGTTCTTCAAAATCTGCTTTATTCTTCCCTGGATTAACAAATTGGCACCCTACCTGGTATTATAGAGTGTAAGAAATGCAGGAAAGAGAGAGTCTATGAATTTGCAACACAGTCTTTGTTTTGGAAAAAGCCATGGGCAGTGTGAAGCAGGTTTGCTGGATGCCTGCATGGAGACCTGATGGAGACATGAGGATGAACCATGGCTTGTAATGGAGATACAGTGGAGATGATGGGACCACGAGATGGCTTCTGAGAAAAGCTGCCAGTCCCAGACCAAGTTTTCCAGGACTGTGAATAACCTATCTGGAGGGGTAGAATTGGAATACCAGAGACTTGTCAGTGGTTAAAATTACTGGACTTAGAGACTTGTCATTGACTAGAGTTGTTGGACTTGGAGTTACAGAGTTTGATGTGTGCACTGTTTAAATCTTGTGTTGGTTGAATATTTCTTTGCTATGCCCAATGCCATCTTTTGCAGTGTGAGTGTTTATTCTGTGCCATTATATGTTTTTTAGGATTGTTTGGTATTATGGCTCAGTTAAAAGACTTTGGACTATGGGGATATTTGAACACCATTGGGAATGTTAAAAAACTATGGCGACTTTTAAAGTTGGATGGATGCATTGCATTTTAAATCATGTATGGTTATCCGTTTATGTGGGCCAGAAGCGGAATGTCATGGTGTGATTCAAGTGTCTGCCATAAATTTAAATGTTCTAAATGCTGAGTTTCCAGAAGATGGAGATTTGGGAGTTGATGCTTCCTAAAGGCAGTATATTGTTGGGGGCAGGCTTATGGGTATAATAGTCAGTTTTCCCTTGCCAGTATTTGGCACACTCTTCTGTCACTGTTGTCTATCTGATGTTGGCCAGGAGGTGATGTCTACCCTCTACTCATGCCATTGTTTTTCCCTGCCATCATGGAGCTTCCCCCTGAGTCCATAAGCCAAAATAAACCTTTTGCACACAAGCTGTTCTTGGTTGGGTGATTTCTACCAGAAATGTGAATCTGACTATAATACTCTAAAGTCATTGCTGGATTTTTGTTTTGTTTTGGTTTGGTTTTGGTTGTATTTTTAGTATTGAAGATTGAGCTGAGGGTTTTCCATATGCAAGGCAAGTACTCTGCCACTGAGATACACCTCTAGCCCTTTCTTTAAATATAATTTGAGACATGGTCTCACTAAGTTGTCCAAGCTGGCCTCAAATTTGTGACCCTTCTATCTCAGCCTCTCAAGTAGCTAAGATTACAGAAAGGCACCACTACTTCTGGATATTGACAAGCTCTTACTTACTTACCTGGAGGAAGAGTATGCACTACATCCTTTGTTTACTCGGGGTGTGTTTCCTAGCCCCCCAGTCTCTGTTCTTGGCAGTGTGACTTCCTTGGGGCAATAGCACACTAACAAACACGACGGAAGTAGCAGCTCCAGTTTCTGCCATTGCTGAGAAAAGAGCTTTCATCGATCTGTCCCTGCAGCGTGGATACCAGGATGGAGTTGTATAGAGTGGAGACGCTTGGGTTCTAATCAAGAAAGACCTAGAGTTTCCCAGCCAGCCCAAAGTCCTGCGGTCTAAAGGAAGGCCATTCATTTCAATTGACTAGCAGATACAAGAAGAAAGGCGATTGTCATATCACACTGAGGCTTTTGCTTCCTTTTCTGGTTTGAATAAGGTGTGCCCCATAAACTCATGTGATCTGAATGCTTGATCCCTCATTGGTGGCAATTTGGGAATTGGATCCTTACGAAAGGAGGTGTGTTGTTGGGATCAGGATTATGGGTGTTTCAACCAGCTTCCCCTTACCAGTGTTTGGCTCACTATCCTGCTCCTGTTGTCTACCCGAAGTTGTTCAGCAGGTAGTGCCCAGCCTTGGCTCATGCCGTCCTTTCCCCTGCCATCAATGGAGCTTCTCTTTAAGACTGTAAACCAGAAATAAACAGTGTTCCTTCTATCAACTGGATATCACCTCCTGGCATACTCTCCTGTTGCTGTGGTCCAACTGATGTAGGCCAGGAAGTGATGTCCAGCCTCTGCTCATGCCATGGTTTCCCTTGCCATGATCGAATGCTCCCTTGGGCCTAAAAGGCAAAATGAACCCTTTCCTCCCACAAGCCACTTTTGGTTGGTGCCTTGTGCCAACAACACTTGTTTTAGAGTGATGGCAAACTGATACACTTAATCTCAAGGGCTCTCTTAGGCAAACTTTAGTCTAGATTTCCAACCTCATTTTCACTTTTCCTCTACATGTACATTAGAGTTGAACTAAAAATGGAATATTCCTTGTGTCCTCAAACACCCATGAATAAGTTTCTTGTCTATGCAGCAAATATCTCATAAAGGGAAAGGTTTATTTTGCCTCACAGTTTTGGAAGTGTTGATCCCTGGAAGTTGTCCCCATGGCATCTACACCTGCAGTAATACAGGACAGTGGGAGTACACAGCAGAACAAAACCCTTTCATCTCATGGCCTGGAACTGAAAGAGAGAAAGAAGAAGAAACTAGGATCACAAATCCTCCTTGAAAATACAGCCCCAAACATCTGAAGATCTCTCACTAGGCTCCACTTCTCAAAGGTTCCATCACCCCCAAGAGCCCCTAACTAGGGACAAAGTCTTTAACATGTGGGCCTAGCTGGGGGACATCTACCACCCAAACAATAGAATAACCCCCATGCTGTTGCCATTGGTTGGTTCAAATCTCACTACCAATATCAAAATTCCATGGGGTATTTTTGTTGTTGTTGTTGTTGTTTTAGTTTTTTTGAGGTAGGGTCTCACTCTAGCCCAGGCTGACCTGGAACTCACTATGTAGTCTCAGGGTAGCCTTGAACTCACAGCAATCCTCCTACCTCTGCCTCCCAAGTGCTGGGATTAAAGGCATGTGCCACCACACCCAGCCCATCATTTTTTTATTAATACATATTGTTATGGTTTGAATGCAAATGGTCCCATAGCCTTAGGTACTTCTTTATTAAACTTCTTGTTTAGACTCCAAGAGGCCCTGCTGGAAAAGGCATGTCACTGGGGTGGATGTGGATCTTGAGTCTATCCCTAAGGTAGCTGGTACTGGCCACTGTCTCTCTGCTATGGATGGATGCTGAAGTGAGCCAGCTTCTTCCACCATCACGCAGCTTCTCCTGGAATCTGTAAGCCCCAAATAAACCACTTCCTCCCATAACATGCTTCTGGTTGTACGTCACAGCAGAAGGGTAACAGCAGAAAACAAGTACCAAGAGGGTAACTGCAACACACATCAACTGTGTATATTCATGGGGCTCAATGGCATATTCCATATGAGCGTACAACATGCACTAATCAGATCCAACCTACCTTTGTCTACTTTTCTCCACCCATCCTCCCATCTCTATGAAGCATCCTTCTATGTTCAAGTCAACTTTTATTTTAGCTTCAACAAGTGGCAGGTAACGTGTGGTAGTCATCTCTCTGTGTCTGGAGTATGTCATTTGTAATGCATCTGTCAATCATAATATCGTCGTGTTATAGCCATTTCGCTGAAATGACAGGTTTTTTTTCCCTCTTTGTGGCTGAATAATGTTCCATTATATATACATACCACATACCATATACCATATACCACATATTCTTTACACATTCACCTGTTGATGAGCACCTAGACTAATTCCACACCTTCGCTATGAGGAATGGTGCTATGCACACTCATCATTTTAAGGGCCAACCTTATAGTGCCTTCTTTAAAGCTTTTCCTGATCCTGACTGTATAGATATTGGCCACCTGGGTTTGCTTCCCCCCGCCCCCAGCTGTCATCTTTCCCCTAGCATCCTTTGTCTTACTTAAAGGCCAGGATGGCTCATATTGCTTCAGTAACCATACAATTCACACCCTTGCTGAAGCCACCATAGATCCAAGAAGCCCGTGGGTACTAACTTACTGTGTGTGAGCACAGGACACACTGGCTCACTAAGGCATTGGTCTGACTGACCTTCTGGAATGCCTAATAACACAACTCAACACTGATGAAATTAGTGTCCCTGTAAGGCATTTTAGGGTGACTAGAACCCCAAAAGTAAAAGCAGGAAATGCTCTTGAACCTGCCCTTGCAGTCTACACTTTGCTAGAGGTCATAAAAGGATATAGCTTCTCCTTATCTCTTGCTGCCTAAATGAATTCCTTAGATCTGTCTTTCTAAAAGCTCAACCTGAGTCCCTCCCTAGGCAACAATTCCCCTTTCCTAGAATTCAGATTCCTGGAAGGGTTAAACCTGAACCTGGCATTGTGGCTGGTTAGCTTAGCCTCCATTCAGAACCCATAAATGACACCAATTTGGATCTCCAACTTTGCTTTACTCCTCTCTTGCCTTGTGTCATGGGCAGGACGTCTTTATACCTCTTTATAGTCTCTCCTCTTTCTTTCTTTTAATCTAATAAAACCTTTATAAACGTTACCCTCTGGTCCGTGGACTTCAATTTTTTAATTCTATTTCACAGAGTGAGGCAGGCAGGGAGAAAGAAATTTGGCACACCAGGGCCTCAGCTACTGCAGTTGAGCTCCAGATGCCTGCATCACCTAGCAGGCTGACCTTGCACTTGCCTCACCTCTGTGCATCTAGCTTACATGGGATCTGGAGAGTCAAACATGGGTCCTTAGACTTCTCGGGCAAGCACCTTAACCACTAAGACATCTCTCCAGCCCAACTTCAATTTTACGAATTCACAAAACAATAATCCAGGAACACCCAAAATTTTCATGCCATATTGATGTGAACATATATTGGTGCATTGACAGAACCCCAATTCCTATATCTCCTGTATCAAACCTTCACTACTAGGAGACAAGAAACAGGCAGCAAATGTATTACCCCTTCTTCCTTCTGTAGGATGAAGAGGTCCCCATTGCATGAAGGTCCTCTGAGCATGGCCCACAACACCGAGTAGCCCTCTGGTTTTCTGCAATGCTGGCATTAACTTTTTTAAATTTTTTTTTTTACTGGAAAGTTCCATAATTGTAAACAATATCCCATGGTAATACCCTCCCTCCCCCCACTTTCCCCTTTGAAGCTCCACTCTTCATCATATCACCTCCTCCTCTCAAAAAGTATCTCTTTTATTTTGATGTCATCATCTTTTGCCTCCTATTATGATGGTCTTGTGTAGGTAGTGTCAGACACTGTGAGGTCATGGATATCCAGGCCATTTTGTGTCTGGGGGGAGCACGTGGAAAGGAGTCCTATCCTTCCTTTGGCTCTTACATTTTTTCTGCCACCTCTTCTGCAATGGACCCTGAGCCATGGAAGGTGTGATTGATATATTTCAGTGCTGAGTACTCCTCTGTCACTTCTTCCCAGCACCATGGTGCCTTCTGAGTCATCCCAAGGTCACTGCCATCTAAAAAGAAAAGGTTTGGGCTGGAGGGATGGCTTAGCAGTTAAGGCATTTGCCTGAAAAGCCAAAGGACCCAGGTTTGATTCTCCAGGACCCACATTATCCAGATGCACAAGGGGGCACATGTATCTGGAGTTTGTCTACAGTGGCAGGAGGCCCTGGTGTGTGTGCCCATTTTCCCTCCCCCCTTTCTCTGCCAAGTAAATAAAAATTTAAAATTTAAAAAATAAAAAGAGAAGGTTCTCTAGCCAAAAGTGAGAGTAGCATTAATATATGAGTATGAACATTAAGAGAAATGCTTACTGGTCAGTTTGGTGAGCATAGTATATACTTTTAGCCAGATGGCAGCAGACATTACACTCCTAGGGCTCATGACTACCCCTGTTGTAAGGTTTTCAGTATCAGGGATATATTTCTTCCCATGGAGCTACCCTCCAGTCAAATTATAGGGCAGTTGGTTTCCCCCATAACAGATGTGCCACTATTGCACCCATTGGCTCATTTGGTCTGCCTAGCCAAATATAAGGCTTGCAATGTCCACTGTTGGGTATCTTCTCTGATTTCTTTCCCTCCCATTGAACTGCAGACAGCATGGCTTTTTCCAGCTTTTTTTCAGCTGGTCTACATGGAGGAGGTTGTCAGCTCAGCTCCAGCAGGTTTTCTCAGTGACCTTGCAGCCCAAGAATGTGGAGTCTTCAGCACTAGGGTCTTACCATCATTTCTTGGTGGGAAACCAAGGGCCTCATCAATGGCCTGTAATGTTTGGGGAACATCAGGGACCTCCCTGGCCAACAACTCAGTGGAAGGTATCCCATCCCTGGCACTGAAAATTTTCTAGTAACAATCTATGGCTCCTGTGTGTTCCATTGTCCAAAAATGTAGGTTTTTTATATCCTCTTAGATTTTGATTAGCCCTCTCTCTACCTTTCCTTTATTCAATCTCTTCCCCTGACCTCACTTAGGGCTTTTCACCCCCATTAATCTGTTCTTCTACTTACATATATACAATACCATCCTATTAGGTCCCCCTTCCCTACCCTTCTATTCCCTTTATGTCTCCTTTCTAGCTTACTGGCCTCTGCTCAGAATTACATTTTTATTGATTCATTCATTCAACTTGCTAATGAATTCCTTGTGTTTCTTCTCCTTTCTCGCCTCACTTCCCTTCCTACTCTTCCTCACTGCTACTTCCCTGTGTTTTTACCCCCAGAAAAGTATTAGTATATGAAATTTTGTCTTGGAATTTATTCTCATGGAAATAATGATATCAGGAGAAAAAAAAAAAGAATGATCTCTTCTTCCTTATGCTCTTTTTGGTACCTTTGACAGCTCTTCCAGATAGCACTTACTTCATTCTGTTTTGTGTTACGGTTGTTTCCTATGAGTCCACATATACCAATGTGCTTCATACAGAGTAGACACTTAATAAATGCTTCAATTCAATGGAATTAATTCTGTCTCATTATATTCAAGTCAATGTGTTCAAACAAGTCGTTTTAATAATCAAAATGTGTTTGGCCCATCGGTAACATTAGATATATTATGCCAAAACTTGACTCCAATTTCTCCTTTTTCCATAAGTCTTGACACAAAAAAAAAAAAAATGTTCTACTGTACCTACAAGTGGAAATATGAATACTTACAACCATTCTTGGGGATACAAAAGACAGAACATAAAGGTGGCTAATATTTCAAAATCCTTAGTAGAATAGCAAACTGACAGCCCCTGGACACTGTCATTACAACCTCCTTCATCCGCCATGAAGCTCACTTCCAGAACCTCCTGCAGACATCATACTCTCATAAATCACGGTGACATTCCTGAATCTGCTGAAATTCACAATCTATCACCACAATGGTAGCGCAAGGAAAATGTTGAAACCCAGTGTGTTAGTAAAGCACGTTGTAATAAATGCACATTCAGTAATTATACTCCTTCCCAATAGAAATGCAGCACTATATGTGTGACAAGAACTAAAATTTTTCGTGACAGCAGAAACAGATTTGAGCATCTTGTGATCTGAATTCACTGTGGCTGGAATATTGGCCATATTTACCCAAGGTTACTTAGAGGCAGCATTACATTGGCATAAATAGTGTAGCTCCCTGATTGCTCTTACTGTGGAGAGAGAATATATTTCCCATATTTCCACTAGCAGTCCCCTCTAATAGGCAGAGGCTTACGACATAGTAAGGGGAGTAAAGACCAGGCAAGACTTTCAAATAGAATTGGAACAGGGGAAACAGGGAAGACTTTCAAGGTCCTGTCCATAACTTTGCAGGATGGCATAGATAGAGCCACAACAAAAGAACAACTGGTAGACCACAGCTTATGTAACACACCAAGCTGTTTATTTAGCTGAGCATGGGCCCACCTCCCCTGCCCCCATCCCAGGTACCCAAGAGACTCTTTGCTTTATTTTGACTGCTTTAACAAAGTTTGTATGATTTGTTTTATAAGGGATTTCTAGAGGGGATATGTAAATATTTCCCATCTATAAAATGTTTTAATTCAGGAGGAAGAAAAACAAAAACAAAACTCATTTTGAAAAATGCCATAATAAAATCTAATTCTTTGTATGCTATTAAAAACAATATTAGGTAGGCTGGAGAGATGGCTTAGCAGTTAAGCGCTTGCCTATGAATCCTAAGGACCCCAGTTTGAGGCTCAATTCCCCAGGACCCACGTAAGCCAGATGTACAAGGTGGCACATACATCTGGAGTTCATTTGCAGTGGCTGGAGGCCCTGGCGTGCCCATTCTCTCTCTCTCTCTGCCTCTTTCTCTCTCTGTCTGTCACTCTCAAATAAATAAATAAAAATAAAGAAAAATTTTAAAAAAACAATATTAAAAATATGTTCTAATTCTCTATAGTCTTCAGTATATGGTTCACCATTACCTCTGCCTGCCCCCTCTCCCAAGGACAGTCATATAAACACATATAATTGGAAGCCAGGCATATTCTGGAAAAAAATATCAGCCTATTTGTCCTTGAAGTGCTTGGGCATGAGATATATTTATTAACATATTTGCATTTCTTATTTTATCTCATTATGCTGATAGTAGAGTGGATCTGGATCGCCTTGGTCCACACCAATTTGTTTTAACAAGAGGAAATGCTGGAAAATGTTACTGATGATGAGAAACAGTATGTGGCTTGCAGATGAATAATCAAGTTTTTAAAAGTTAAAAAAGAAGAAAAGAAATGAAAGCCTTTCTGCATCAGGACCCAGGAGAGCAAGACTCTGATTTCTCTAGGATGCTCATTAATCCATGCTTGTGTGTCCCACTCCAGCAGTGACAGGCAAAGTAATTCTTGACACTCTTGTTGGTTGCTTCTACCAACTTTGAATTAAAATGCTGTTTGCATTCCTTTAAAAAAAATTGTGAGCAGTGAGGAAGAGTAACGTGTCTCACAATTAATGAGTTGCATTTAAATCCTGAGCAGCCATGCTTGCGTGAACTCCAAGTCTGACAGTCTGGAAAGGTCTTATAAACGAAATTGCTATTCAGCAAGGATATGTCCTCCATGGTCTCTAGTTGAGAAAAAGTCAACGAGGAAGAACAACAAAGTGAGGAAAACCAATTACTGTAGTTTGTACATCAGGAAAAAGTGCATTCCCTCTATGAGTAGAAAAATTCTTGGTTACAAGTGAAAACATGGAATTTAAATGGTTTTCTCAGCCTTGTCAGAACCAACTTTTCACTAGCATCCAAGGGCAGAGGCTGAGAACAGTTTAAAGAAGAGGGCATGTTGTGGCAGCCAACCTTTCCCAGACTCCCACTCGAGTCACTTTGTTCCAGGTTTACTGCAGTTAAAAAGGATTCATTAGATGATGGGAGAAAAGGTGTGAGAGCCAGCATGACTGGTTCAACCAGGTGACCGATCTGTTCCCATCTCACCTGGGAATCCTGCCACAGGCCACTTCTGATACTGGCCAAGCACTTAGAGTTAGCATCAAACCTTACAAGTCTAGAAGTCCTCCACAAGTTCTGGAGGTAACCAGGTGACCCATGCTTCTGACGAACTGGCAACCCATTCGGGTGTTCCCATGATCCCTTCTTGATAAGGTGCCAGCATGACTCACAGAACTCAGGAATGTGCTATCTCATAACGGTTAGAGTGCTTTAGTCTTTTTTTCTACAAATTTTTTAATTATTTTTAAGGTTTTTTTATATTATTATTATAACAATATGTTTCATATGGATACATCATATGCTGGTACCCTCTTGTCCCTCATCCCTGTCCCCATTCTGTTTAGGGTGCTCCTCAGTGGGGTATCAGATATTCCCCATGGGGTTGTGGTTTATGCATTATGGGAATAGTAGTCACTTATTTTGGGGGAAGGGATGCCTCTGGGTATGATGTCTCAACCTATGGCTCTTACAATTTTTCTGCCTCCTCTTTAGCAAAATTCCCTGAACTATGGTGGATGAGTTTTAAGTCTACCTCAGTGATAAGCTCTTAGGAGCCTCTGGATCTCTACTTTGGTAGGTGTTGCGTATCCTCAGGGTCTATCGCCTTCACCCTGGCACTGATTATGCGGAATAGCATGAAAGCAGCACTCTTGCTCCTCTCCCCATTCCTCTGTGGATTCAGGTATGGCTCAGCTGAAGTGCAAGAGGTAGTTTATCTCCTCTGGACTCACAACCTTCTAAAAAAGAAAATCAGATTCTCCAACAGAGTGTGAAGTCAGAATAGTTATTGTATCTTATTTTTATTTATTTATTTACTTATTTGAGAGAGACAGAGGGAGAAAGAGAGGGAGAGAGAAAATGGGCACACCAGGGCTACCAGCCATAGCAAATGACCTCCAGATGCATGTGCCACCTTGTGCATCTGTCTTACATGGGCCCTGGGTCCTTTGGCTTGTCAGGCAAGTGCAGTAACCACTAAGCCATCTCTCCAGCCCCCTAAATTTTTTTAAAGTGTGTCTCTGCAGCATTTATACAACTACTATAAGGTTTAGATTATCTCTCTAGGCCATTCTCAGTAGAGTCTTCCAATGCTAAATGCTCCAATGGTGTGCTTAGGGAAAGGAAGTCACTACCCGCCTCATTATCATCTTCTTATGGCTATAATATCAAGTGTGCATAAATACACAAACACAATGACAAGACTTTTACCCTGTCTGAGCACTGTGAAGATCTCATTTGCATTTTTATTTATATTAAGGCAGTATTTGAGCATGGCTTGAGGCTGTTCTCATGTCTTTTGCAAGTGTTGCCTCTACTATACAGACGCATTTTTTTTTAATTTTTATTTATTTATTTATTTGAGAGCGACAGACACAGAGAGAAAGACAGATAGAGGGAGAGAGAGAGAGTGGGCGCACCAGGGCTTCCAGCCTCTGCAAACGAACTCCAGACACGTGCGCCCCCTTGTGCATCTGGCTGACGTGGGACCTGGGGAACCGAGCCTCGAACCGGGGTCCTTAGGCTTCACAGGCAAGCGCTTAACCGCTAAGCCATCTCTCCAGCCCCAGACGCATTTATTGACCCAAGAGCTAATGGTAGACGTTAACGGCTGCCATTTAACGGTGGCCTGCTGAGCGTGAGATGCTGCTCTCAGGACTTTGCACTCAGCTCTCAAGTGCCACCTTTGAGGGAGGTACTGGTTTTTCCTCCCACTGATGCTGAAATCGTCTCAGAGTGGTCCGGGCCCACACTCTCACTCATGCTGCTCATCTGCAGGACCATGGAGCAGGATGCAGGCTCAGAGACATCGTAGCCCAAAGGCCAGGCCCCTTGCATTGCCCAGAAACCAGCTCAGCTCACAGTGAGAATGAGGTGGAGAGAGAATCTCGGGTTCCAAGCCCGAAGTAGATGTCGTTACCAAGATCACTCATGGCTCGGGGCATTCGGATAAGATAGAATTGGCTTCGTTTATAATTTTTCTCCCCTGGCAGGCATTCTGGCTCTCCTCTCTGAGTATTTTTCTTAATCCACATTTAGCATGCAAACATTGTACATATTAATTATGACTCTCCTCTTGAGTCTATCCAAGGCAAGAGTCAAAATGCTTTCAAGTTTATTGCCACCAGGTGTGGTGGCACACGCCTTTAATCCCAGCACTTGGGAGGCAGAGGTAGGAGGATAGCCATGAGTTTGAGGCCACCCTGAGACTCCCTAGTGAATTCCAGGTCAGCCTGGGCCAGAGTGAGACCCTACCTCAAAAAACCAAAAAAACTAAAATATAAAAAATAAGTAAGGGGCTGGAGAGATGGCTTAGCGGTTAAGCGCTTGCCTGTGAAGCCTAAGGACCCCGGTTCGAGGCTCGATTCCCCAGGACCCACGTTAGCCAGATGCACAAGGGGGAGCACGCGTCTGGAGTTCATTTTCAGCGGCTGGAGGCCCTGGCGTGCCCATTCTCTCTCTATCTGCCTCTTTCTCTCTCTGTCTGTCACTCTCAAATAAATAAAATAAACAAAAAAATTTTTAAAAAATTATAAAAAAAAAATAAATAAGTAAGTTACTACCCACAGTGAGCTGTTGATTGGAGAGACCTTACAAGTCCCCAAAACATGACAGGCAGGCTTCTTTCAAAGCATTTGATTACCCACCTGAGGTAAAAGTTAAGATCCTATTGCTGAAGATGCCATATGCTAGCAGCCCAGAACATGAAGAGACAGGCCTGGAATCGCAAAGAGAGCCAGACCCTTAGCCCATCTAGTACTGGAAAGTGTTACATGAGCTACTGTGGGAAAATGGCCAACATGCTCCAAGCAACCAGAGGTCTAGGCTACTCAGAAGCAAACACTCTGACACGATGTATACTCCAGTGCAATGGTGGCACACAGCCTTGGTGGGTAACCAGTGGCTTTCTGATTGGCTAAGAGATCTGCTCGGTGGAAAGGAACCAATATCTGGAATCGGGAGCCAGGTCAGAATCCTATAGAGACAATGATTATGCTCTCCAATGTCAAGCTGTCTTTAGTCTTTGGCTAATAGAGGGACTACATCCATCAAGTTCTCCCCAAATTAGTAATGCTTACCCCATTTAACTTATGCTGACTTCACTCTCCATTGGAGAATCTGGTTTTCTTTTCCAAAGGTAGCAAGACCTGAGGAGATAAACTACCCCTTGCACTTCAGCCAAGGCCCAGCTGAAACCACAGAGGAATGGGGAGACGAGCAAGAGTGCAGCTTCCATGGTGAGCCTGACAATCAGCACCAGGGTGAAGGAGACAGACCCCGAGGACACTCAACACCTACCAAAGCAGAGATCCTAAGAGCTCATCACTGAAGTAGACTTAAAACCCACCCACCAAGGCTCGGGGAATTTTGTGGAATGGGGGCAGAAAGATCGTAAGAGCCACTGATTGAGACATCATGCCCAGAGGCACTGCCTCCCCCAAAAACTCACTGCAACTCCCACAACATGTAACCCACAATCCCATGGGGAATACCCGCAACCCCACTGAGGAGGGCCCCCAGCAGAAGGGGGGCAGAGACAAAAGAAAGGATGGTGCCAACACATGATGTATCCAAACTAAGTATGTCTATAATAATAATAAATACCTAGGAATAAACTTAAGCAAGATCCTGATAGAGAGAAAATAAATAAGTTAGTTAGTTTGCTAGCTAGTTAAGTTAATCAGCCATCAGTTAGCTACTTAGCAGATTAGTGTGTTTGCTTTTCAACTCAGTTGAAGTCGACAGTGAATCTAGAAAGCAAGAGTTGGTCACCCAGTACAGGAAGAGGAGACAGTGCTCCTGGTGAATGTTCCTTCCTCTAATGGACACAGAGTGGTTTTGGACCATGACTATGAATATATCTACTTCAGAGTCCCTCACCTGAGACATTTTTTAAATTTATTTTAAAGTGACAAAATGGAGGCTGCTGTAAAGGGTGAGAATTAGTGAGGCTATATTCCCACGTTAGCTTTCACCACAACCTGTGGACTTCAGGACAGATGGCTGCTCTGTGAGGCCAGCATTCCATTTCTCTTCATCAAGAACAGCCCTGTCCTTCCTTCTCCACTCTTCTCTATTCTGCTTCTCCCTCTCTAGCTAACCTCACTCACCCTAGCGGTCCAAGCAGGCATCACTTTTCCCAGATCTGACCTGTCTTCCCTGGTCTCGTTTTAAAAGACCCAGGTCTGGGGTCCCGAAGCACTGGAGTTTCCCCATTGTAGTTTAAGGGACATCACTTGCCATATTGCTTTCTACCCGTTCCTGAGTTCATCTCGGCAGACACGCACATCCACAAAGATGAACACTGGTGTAGCACACCTCCTAACAGTGAGATTTTGAAATTCACTGGTTACCCTAACACGACTCACAGTTTCCCCACCACATTAGACCACCCAACCTCCCAGCCAGGCTCAAGGTGGTCATCACCCAAAAATCTTGAACATCGACATTCTAGCCTCTAGCCATATTTTATAATCCTGTGAGAGTTTCATTTCCTTATGTTTACGACTCACATATCCTGGACTCAGAGTGTTTAGATTCTTGGTGCTTCCATTCTTTTATGTTTTTTTTCAAGCAGCACCAAGGCTCCTTTCCTGTCTAACATACACCCTGTTTGGGTTACCTGAAGTCTTCTCTGTCTGCTAACTTCACCCCTTTGCAGCCATCTTTTATCACACTGCCCAAGAAAATCACAGCTTGCTCAATGCTACAATCTTAACCCTTGCTCCATCACTAACTGCATCCCCACCACACTTCAGGCAAGACCAGACAGCTCTTAGAATGGCCTCCTCTCCATGGTTCTGGCTGCCAAATTCATCTGAGGATGACTCAGTCAATACCCACTGCCTTCCTCACAAGACTACTCCACAAGTGTCCATGTGGTCAGCGCCCTCTACCCTCATCAAAAGACCTACTCCACATGTTTCCATGTGGTCAGCGCCCTCTACCCTCCTCACAAGATCTACTCCTCATGTGTCCATGTGGTCAGCGCCCTCTACCCTCATCAAAAGACCTACTCCACATGTGTCCATGTAGTCAGTGCCCTCTGCCATCCTCACAAGACCTACTCCACATGTTTCCATGTGGTCAGCGCCCTCTACCATTCTCACAATACCTACTCTACATGTGTCCATGTGGTCAGCGCCCTCTACCATCCTCACAAGACCTATCTACATGTGTCCTTGTGGTCAGTGCCCTCTACCATTCTCACAAGACCTACTCCACATTTGTCCATGTGGTCAGTGCCCTGTACCATCCTCACAAGACCTACTCCACAAGAGTCCATGTGGTGCCTGCTCACCCTTAGAGTTCCATCTTTCAGTCAGCGGTCTAACCTCATCCTTCATCAGTAAATCTGGGGGTCCAGAATGGACTCTTCATCTTTTCTCATAACTAACAATACTAACAGTGCATGTCTATGATTCCCACCACAAAGTAACCCAGCCTGTGGCTGAAATAATGAACCCATTTCCCCACTGTTCTAGAAGCTGGAAAGTCCAAGATCAAGGTTCTGGCAGAGGTCAGCTTCTGTGAGGGCCTGATTCTAATCTTGAGAATAGCCAGGTACCTTCTCACTATGTCCTCATGAGGCTTTTTGTCCATGTGTGTGCAAAGAAAGAAAGGAAGATGGAGTGGGCTATCTGGTGCCACTTCCTGCAAAAATGCTATTTTTATTGTCTCAGGGCCCATTCATTAACCTGAGATACTTTCTTATTACAAATATAGCATTACTGAGATTAGGACTAGAACATATAAGGAGAGGAAGTGGCACATGTCTGTCTATAACACATAGCCACAGCAAATCTCTTTTTCTTCCTCTAAACTCACAATGTTTACATGGATCATTTTCTTTATTAATAGTCAACCTTCCACCTGTGAAGTTTCCCTCATGTTCACATACACATCACCTCCAAATGTGACCTTGCCCCACGTCCATTTACATGTCTTCTCCACCTGTGACCTTGCCCCACGTCCATGTACATGTCTCCTCCACCCGTGACCTTGCCCCACGTCCTCGTACACGTCTCCTCCACGTGTGACCTTGCCACACGTCCTCATACACATCTCCTCCAACTGTGACCTGGCCCCACGTCCTCATACATGTCTCCTCCACCCGTGACCTTGCCCCACGTCCTCGTACATGTCTCCTCCACCCGTGACCTTGCCCCACGTCCTTGTACACGTCTCCTCCACCCGTGACCTTGCCCCACGTCCTCGTACATGTCTCCTCCACCCGTGACCTTGCCCCACGTCCTCGTACACGTCTCCTCTACCCGTGACCTTGCCCCATGTCCTTGTACACATCTCCTCCACCCGTGACCTTGACCCACGTCCTCGTACACCTCTCCTCCACCCGTGACCTTGACCCACGTCCTCGTACACGTCTCTTCCACCCGTGACCTTCCCCACGTCCTCATACACGTCTCCTGCACCCGTGACCTTGACCCACGTCCTCATACACGTCTCCTCCACCCGTGACCTTGCCCCACGTCCTCGTACATGTCTCCTCCACCCGTGACCTTGCCCCACATCCACGTACACATCTCCTCCACCTGTGACCTTGCCCCACATCCTTGTACATGTCTCCTCCACCTGTGACCTTGCCCCATGTCCTTGTGCACGTCTCCTCCATACCTTATCTTAATAATGGTGCTTATTCTCTCTCTCTTGTGGAAGAAGCCTAAGACAGCACCCACACTTCACAGATTTTAAAATATTCTTGGGAAGACATAATGAATAAAATGTCAAAGCAGACATTGAAGAGCCTAATACAACCCTGAGATTACGAGGACATGGGGCAAGGTCACGGGTGCTTATTCTCTCTCTCTTTATGGAAGAAGCCTAAGACAGCACTCACACTTCACAGATTTTAAAATATTCTTGGGAAGACATAATGAATAAAATGTCAAAGCAGACATTGAACAGCCTAATACAACCCCATGAATCTACCACCCAGTCATAAAGCTGGCCCTGGACCCTTCCAGATGACTACAAGGTCATCTGATACTCCTGTCCCAGGCAAGCATCCAACTAAATTAACCATAAAAGAAAGTCGTCTGGCCTCCCATTTAAACCCTCCAGAGAGAAATTTCATCATGTTTCCATCCCAAATTGGCAGAAGCACTGCCCTGAGGAGTGTTCAGAAGGGATATATATTGATGGCAAGCCAAGCCTTTCAATTTTCTCCTGTTTCTTAAAATGCCTCATTCAGAAAGACCACAAAGCAATCAACTAAAATTACTTTCTGGAAATGAATAATGTGAAACTCTGGGAAAGTACAGTGAGCCCCAGAACTACCAGAGTTCCAATAACTCAGTTTCTTCTTGGAGGACCTGATTGGCTCTGAGTGATACCCAAAAAGAGTAGGGTGGGCTTTGTTTGGTAGCCAGGGGCCAGCTGAGCACTTCTGGAGGGACGTGCACACACACACACACACACATGCACACATGCGTTAGTGCCTTCACCAGAATCTCCTGTGGTTCTGCATTTTTCCCCAAGAGGCACAGCCAGCACTTTGGAGAGTGCCTATGCTCACCACTATACCACCAACGCGGCCTCAGGTCTAGAGCTCTGGGTGGAAGTCATCCAACCTGTCCCAGTGGTTGACAGACTTTGCAGCAAAGTCGTGAACCCTGAGCCATCAGCCAAGCCCAGTTCGGGAATCACCGAGTGACTGCTCTCAGTGGGCCATGGGATGGTTCCACTTTTCCTTTTGCCTGTGACATCTCACACAGACAGTGGACCCAAGAGCAAGGACCACTGCACAGAGCCAGCCAGAGTCCAAAAAAGACCCCTGCCAATGGACATGAGACCTCCTGCAAGAGTCATTAGCAGAGCTTCTGCTTACAAATATTTCACAATGATATAGCCAAACCTTATGTCCAAAATACATAGCCCTCCAGATTTTCCACTGCCAAAATGCTTTTTATTATTATTATTATTCTGGGAAGGATTTAGTCAGGAAAATGCACAAGGGCTTGAAGTCATTAGAAAACAGGGTGCTGGTATGCTTTAAAGAAAAAAGGCTGAAAACAGAACAGCTTCCAAGCACCAGGGAAGCAACAATGATCAGGTCCACGTCCTCGGCACTGCTGACCACAAAATGGAAACGAGAGAACCGGGAACGCTGCGCAGCTCACTTCACGTGATGACACAAAGATTTATGACATTATCACAGTTGCATATTTTAAAAGTGGACTGCTGTTTTAATAAGTTTTAGGAAACAAAAATAATCAAACATCTCAGTTTATCCATCCAATCATCAGGTTTTCCTATTAACTTCAAAAAAACACTTGGGCACAGAAGAAAAGATGTCCTCTATGGAAAGGAATTTCACCAAGGCCCACAGTGGTCACGTGACTTATCCAACATCTACAACTTTTAAAATTTTTTTTAAAATAGTTTTATTTTTATCTCTTTACTTATTTATTATGAGAGAGAGAATGGGCACTCCAGAGCCTCTAGTCACTGCAAATGACCAGACACATGCACCACCATGTGCATCTGGCTTAAGTGGGTCCTGGGAAATTGAACCTGGCTCTTTAGGCTTTGTAGGCAAGCTCCTTAACCGGCAGGTATCAGTCCAGCCCTACAGCTTTTTAATATATTTTACTTATTTATGAAAGAGAGAGAACATGGGGGTGCCAGAGCCTCTTGCCACTGCAAATGAACTACAGACACATGCACCACTAATCTACAGCTATGGCCTAGAGAAAACTCCTACCTTGGTCATCTGATTCCAAACTATGATTTCTTCTCTCAAAAAAGAAGACACTCGATCTGGGTGTGGTGGTGCATGCCTTTAATCCCAGCACTCAGGAGGCAGAGGTAGGAGGATCGCCATGAGTTCGAGGCCACCCTGAGACTCCATAGTGAATTTCAGGTCAGCCTGGGCTAGAGCAAGACCCTACCTCGAAAAAACAAAAAAAGAAGAAGACACTCCAACATCTGTCCAGCTCATCCATCTATGAGATGCACATGCTTACAGGCCAGCCTAGGATAGTCTTCCGAGTTACACCACCACAGGAGGCCTCTCCTTGAGCAAACTCCACATCCAATTCAAACCCTCCATGAAGCCTTCGAAGCTGGGCCTCGGCAGTGAGCATGGGAGACTCTGCAAAATGACGTACATGCCTGCAGGTTACACAGGAAGAACAGGACTCGGGGGCGAGGTGGGTGGGCCAGGCAGCATCTGACAAGTGTGCTGGTGTCTAATCAGTGTCTAATCAGGAATGGGCGCCGTGGCATGGTTTTCAAAAAAAAAAAATAGCCATTTTGGTAGATCTTAGTAGACTAATAAAATTTTTCCATGGAAAAAGTTTCAAGCAAAACACTTTTGCTATAGAAGTAAGCAGTTCGAGGCCCAGGTATACCAATTATCTCTGCCTGTCTCTCTTCTTTCTACCTCCTTCTGCTTGCAAATAAATTAAATATTTTTAAAAACAGTGGGTTCAAGACAAGTTGAACAAGAACTGTTTAATACAAAAGTAACACAAGGAACTCTATGTGCATCTGGCTTACGTGGGTTCTGGGGAGCTGAACCTGGGTCCTTACACTTCACAGTTACCTTAACTGCTAAGCCATCTCTATGGCCCCAAAGAAATTATTATTTAAACATTTTACATTATTTTTGCTTTCAAACAAAGTCCTAGAGCCCTGGATCAGCAACATTCAAATTTGAACCTGCTCATTTATGAAAATGCCCATGATGAAATTTTTCTTTTTTCAGTTCTTCAAGGTAGGGTCTTGCTCTAGTCCAGGATAACCTGGAATTCACTATGTAGTCTCAGGGTGGCCTTTAACACACAGCAATCCTCCTACCTCTGCCTCTCAAGTGCTGGGATTAAAGGCGTGCACCACCACACCTGGCCCCTTTTTGATTTTTTTTTTCAGTCATGATGCATTTTTAATAGGAAAAATGCAAGGGGTGGTATTACATAGTAGGAGCTCATGTTTGGTGGAAAAACTTACCTGCCATTCATATAATTTCCTTCTAATCATCTGAAGAAACCAGGAAAAGTGAGTTGTTTTAAATTTATTTCAAAAGAAGATGAGTTTCAGTTGATCTATCATTGAGGAGGGACACACGCTTTCAAGAAGAAGGAAAGGTGAAGGAAATTTATAATTTATTCAGACTACATAAGCTTGGAACATATGTAGGAAAGGTATCATTTGAGTCTTAGAATTAAAGAACATTAGCCAGCAAGTCACTTCCTCCTCTACCTTGTCTAAGGAATTCTCCCCCACACTTTGTCTGCTGTCTTTGCACTGACAGTCGGTTACTGCCTTTTCCTGGAATACTACGCTCTCCTGACTCATTGTGTATAAAAGCATCAGAATTTCAGAGATCGTTTCATCAGAGGGCAGATAGCAGAGCCCTAGTCAAACAAAAGCTCAGGACTGCTCTGAAAAGCGGGCACAGGCAGAGGTGTGGATCCTATTCTCCCACAGGTAACTGGGAAGATGCGCTGGTATGTGACTGCAATCAGGAGGTTAGAAGCATAATGAACTTGAGCCTGAACTACATGGTGGACTCCTATTCAATAGATAAATAAATGCTGATGCCATTCAAGCCCTTTACCGTATCCTTCACTGTAATGAACTTTCTTTGACCTATATGTGTAAGAAATCCAGAAAGCTGACCACAATGGTCTGTTTTGATTGCTCCCTTCCCTTGAGAAGTTATCTTAATCCATTCAAGCTTCTAGAACAAAATAACCAACAATTAGAGCCAGGCATGGAGGTCAGTGGCAAAGTACTTGCCTAGAACCAAAAATAAAATATATGGGCTGGAGAGATGGCTTAGCGGTTAAGGCATTTGCCTGCAAAGCCAAAGGATCCTAGTTCAATTCTCCAGGACCCACGTAAGCCAGATGCACAAGGGGGCTGTTGCCGTCCGGTTTGCATTACTGGTAGAAATCACCCAACAAAGAGCAGCTTCTGGGAAAAAGAGATTTATTTTGGCTTACAGGCTCAAGGGGAAGCTCCACAATGGCAGGGGGAAACGATGGCATGAGCAGAGGGTGGACATCACCCCCTGGCCAACATAAGGTGGGACACAGCAACAGGAGGGTGTGCCAAACACTGGCATGGGGAAACTGGCTATAAAGACAATAAGCCAGCCCCCAACAATACACTCCCTCCAGGAGGCATTAATTCTCAAATATCCATCAGCTGGGAACCTAGCATTCAGAACACATAAGTTTATGGGGGACACCTGAATCAAACCACCACAGGGGCACATGCATCTGGAGTTCTTTTGCAGTGGCTGGAGGCCCTGGTGTGCCCATTCTCTCCCTCTCTCTCTCTCTCTCTCTCTCTCTCTCTCTCTCTCTCTCTCTCTCTCTCTCTCCCTCCCTCTCTCTCTCTCTCCTCCTCCTCCTCCTCCTCTTTCGCACTTGCAAATAAATAAATAAAATATATTTTTAGAAATATTTATACATAAATATACATATATATATATATATATTTCTCACATTTCTGAAGGCTGGGAAATTCAAGGTCAAGGCACTAATAAATTTGATGTCTGCTGAAGGCATACATAGACAGTCAATCTGGTGCTGTACTTTCCCATTGTAACATGGGCAAATGAGCTCCCACTGAAGTCTTATAAGTGGGCCCCACCCACTTGGGGCCACACCCACTCAAGACAACCCTACTCAAGGCAGAGAGTGGACAGCAGCTGGCAAGAGAAGAGAGTGGGGGAAGGGCTTCAAGGTGATCTGACCCCCATTGCTTCATAAATTAGCTGCCTACACCACTGATTCACCAAATGTCATAATGTTTGCATAATACATGGGCTATAGAAAACCATGTGCACTAGCTTGACACTGATTAATATGCCCTGATCCATACAATCACCTATATGATTGGCAGAAATTGTTGGAAAGGACAGAATAACTGGTTGCCTCTTCCATGTCAGGTAGGAAAGTAATCCCCACATGAAGGAGCTGGCATGAGACAGCCCTTCTCCCACTCTGCCAGAATCCTGTCTCTGTTCTTTCCCAGATACTCTCCAGTTCCTGCTGTAGTCACCTAAGAGACTTGCGAAACCCAGTCAATCCACCCACCAGCCATATAACCATGAGCCTCTTTCATTCTAGCGGACTTACCTACCACCACATGCAAAGACACCCACCTTGACAACCTCAAGACTCAAGTGCAGAGCCTGGGAGCAACGACTTGGCAGACTCCATGATTCTAGTGAAAGGCACTGTGGCTCTATGGAAACAAGAGTAGTAGTTTAAATGTGAATGTACCCTGCCCCCCCAGAGCCTGAGGTATTTTTGATTAAGCTTGCAACTTGAGTCTCCAGCAGCCTGCTGGAGGAGGTGTCACTGGGGGATGGATCATAAATCTAGCCGTGAGTGAGGTGTGTTTGAGAAGTTTGAGCTCCAGATGTTCATCGCTTGCTGGCTGTTTGGTGGTGTCTCTCTGCTACAAATCTGTGGAGATGGGCCAGCTTCTTCGGCCCTGATGGAACTTTCCCTGGATTGTGTAAGCCTAAAAGAAAACACTTTCTTCCCATAAGCTGCTTCTGGTTGGATATTTGTCCAGCAATGTGAAGGTAACTATCACACAAGATTTAAGAGAAGGAGCCAGAAAGAAAGATGGAGGATGTAGGACAAAGAATGAAGGTAGTGCAGGGCGTGGTGGCTCACACTTTCAGTCCCAGCACTTGGAAGGCAGAGGTAGGAGGATCACCATGAGTTTGAGGCCACCCTGAGACTACATAGTGAATTCCAGGTGAGCCTGGGCTACAGCAAGACCCTACCTTGAAAAAACAAAAGAAAAAGAAAAAGAAAAAAAGAATGACGATAGCAATGGGTAGTGACAAGCTGCATGCCAGTTTGCTGTGTGCAACTTCTTGCGGCTCTCTTTCCTTCAGGCAGGACAGACATGTAAGACAGAGACTTTGTACAAACATATATCGATTAGGATACTCACTAGGGGAAAGAGCATTATCATCATCATTTGGGGTTCCACGGTCCACATCTACCAGTATCTCCCTCTGGGGTGTCATTGAGGCCTTTGAATCTCCCTTGGTGTCAAGACTTGATGACATGACATTAATGTGATTTATTCTAAATAGCTCTTGATCCCCTTAAGGGCCCATTATGAATCCATCATCCATTAATTCACCTAAGGCATTGAACTTTTCTATCATTTCAGTCTGTGCTACATTTTAGAGAGAAGAAATTCCACAAAATGGAATGAATAAAGACTTTTCTCAGCCAGGCATGGTGGTGCATGACTTTGATCCCAGCACTAGGGTAGCATGATCTCTGTGAGTTTAAGGACACCCTGAAACTACGTAGTAAATTCCAGGTCAGCCTAGTGAAACCCTACCTTGAAAAAAAAAAAAAAAAAGACTTTCCTCATGTTTGTTCTCAAACTTCCTCTAAACTCTGTGATCATGAGATGTGATTCAAGTTGCTGCTGATGCTATTCAAGTCCTTCACCATATCCTTCACTGTAATGAACCTTCTTTGACCTATATGTGTAAGAAATCCAGAAAGCTGACCACAATGGTCTGTTTTGATTGCTTCCTTTGAGAGGTTATCTTAATCCGAGCAGCTAGAACAAAAAAAAAAAAAAAAGAGCCAGGAATGGAGGTCAGTGGCACAGTACTTGCCTAGAACTAAAAAATATATATCTAGTTCTCACATTTCTGGAGGCTGGGAAGTCCAAGGTCAAGGCACTAATAAATTTGATGTCTGCTGAAGGCAATCAGCCTGGTGTTGTATTTTCCCATGGTACCATGGGCAAACGAGCTCCCAATGAAGTTTTATGAGGACACTAATCCCATTAGTAGGGGAGCCACACTTGTGACCTACTCACCTATCAAAATCTCCTCCTCTTAATACCAAGTTGGCATTTGGGAATCAAGATATGAAGTTGAGAGAAACAGAAACTTTTAACCCAGTGAATTATTTTCCACTGGAAGTAGCTTTAGGGGTGTTACCATCACATAAAAGTCCTCACTTCACTTCAAGGCATAAAGCACATAGGACACTTCCAGCAAGAAAAAAAAAATCTAAATAGAATGGTGGCAACACTTCCCTAAAAACACAGCACCCATGCATGAAACTTCTCACTAAATCAAGGGTATTGGCCTCCTGTCTCCAGGTCTTCATACTTCCCATCCATCCTTGGGTTTAACGCAAAGTGTCACTTCCAGAAAGCTCCATGGTCAAGTTATATGTTCTCGTGGTCTTCCACACCACCCTCTTACTTCTCTTCTCAACCACGTCATGTTACATTACAATTGCCTTTTATTTATCTTCACTGTATTTCTGAAACCAGACCATAACTCTGTAGTGGTCCTTCTCTCAGACATGTGTCCAGTATCTAGCACTGATGCCAGGATAATGTGTTATACAAGGAATGCATGGACAGCTATTTTTTTTATCATAAATAATGAATGTGTTTAGCTGATTAACCAAATTTATGTGATGTGCATCTTTAATGCTTTTATAGGCCATAGGATCTGGTCCCACAGGGCCTCCATCATCCCATACTCTCCTTGTAGCAAAGCTTGGCACTGCTGCCTCCAGCACAGAAACTGAGCCAACTTCATCATTCATTAGCGAAAATAAGTGCTTTATTGAAGATGTCATGGAAAGTCAGGAAAGAAGTTTTATCGTCTCCATAACACAAAGAAATTGTTCTTTAAAATCCCCTATATACTTTTCTGTTCTTTCCCATAAAACTTTCTCCAGGTAGTCACCTCCCCATTGCAGCCCCCCTTTCAGCATGCTGCTTTGACTCAGGAGTCCCCCATAAACTTAGGTGTTCTGAATGCTAGGTTCCCAGCTTATAGATATTTGGAAATTAATGTCTCCTGGAGGCAATGTATTGTTGGGGGCAGGCTTATGGGTGTTATGACCAGTTTCTCCCTGCCAGTGTTTGGCACACTCTCCTGTTGATGTTGTCTACCTGATGTTGACCAGGGTGTGATGTCCACCTTCTGTTCATTCCCCTCAAGTCTGTAAGCCAAAATAAACCAATTTTTTTCCCCCACGAGCTATTCTTGGTTAGGTGTTTTCTGTCAGCAATGTGAACCTGACTGAAACAATAAAGTTGGTGCTGAGAGTGAGGTCATTGCTGCTAGACACCTGACTGTGTGGCTTTGGCCTTTTGAAACTGCTTTTCAAGGGGAATGTGGAAGGATTTAAATCCTTGGCCTAAGAGATGCCTTGCAGTGCAGTAAGTAAAGGTTGATGGACTATGCTGATCAGAGTTGAAAGACCTGAATGCAGTAAGAACTAAGGTCTGTGAGGTTTGGCTTATGAGGGTGAGAAACAGCTTTGCTTAGACTGGGCTAGAAGCAGTTTGTGTGAGAGGCTTTCTGTTATGGCCATGTCCAGAGAACTTGTGCAGGGTTGTATTGCATAGAAATAGAATGGTGTATGCAGAGGGATATGGCACAAAGAAATGAAATCTTTGGGCCAAAACTGCTGCATGTTCAGCTGAAATTGTATGAAAGATTACAACCATTGAGATTGGGTCAGCTGACCAGAATTGAAACAACAGAAAGAATGCAGTCTTTTGAAGGGGCCTGAATTCTGGAGTGTCCTGTTCTTAAAAGTCTGATTTATTTACCCCTGGATTAACAAATTGGCACTCCACCTGCTATTGTGAAGTATAAGGAATGCAGGAAAGAGAGGGTCATTGAATTTGCAACGTGGTCTTGTGTTTTGGAAATGGCCATGGGCAGTGTGAAATAGGATTGCCTGTATGGAGACAGGATGGAGCCATGAGGATTGACCATGGCTTGCAGTGGTGATCCAGTGGAGATGCTGAGACCAACAGATGGCTGCCAAGGAGAGCTGCCAGCCCAGGATGAACTTTTCCAGGACTGTGAGTAGCCTAGCTGGAGGGGTAGAATTGGAACTCCAGAGACTTATTGCTGGTTAGAATTATCAGACTTGGAGATTTGTCACTGACTAGAGTTGTTGGACTTGAAGCTACAGAGTATGATGTTTGCCCTGTTTAAATCATGTATTGGTTGAACATTTCTTTTCTATGCCCAATGCCACCTTTTGCAGTGGGAATGTTTATTCTATGTCTTGATGGTGTTTGGGGGGATTTTTTGGTATTATGACTCAGTTAAAAGATCTCAGACTATAGGAATGTTTGAACATCATTAGGATTGATTAAAAACTATGGGGACTTTTAAAGTTGGACTGAATATATTGCATTTTAAATCATGTATGATTATCAATTTATGGAGCCCAGGGGCAGAATGTGGTGATTTGATTCAGGTGCCCCCATAAACTTAGATGTTCTGAATGCTAGGTTCCCAGCTGATGGAGATTTGAGCCTCCTGGAGGCAGTGTATTATTGGGGGCAGGCTTATGGGTGTTATAGCCCGTTTCCCCTTGACAGTGTTTGGCACACTCTCCTGTTACTGTTGCCCATGTGATGTTGGCCAGGGGTTGATGTCCACCCTCTGCTCATCATTCATTTTCCCCTGCCATCATGGAGCTTCCCCTTGATCTACTCTATAAGCCAAAATAAACTTTTTCCCACAAGCTGCTCTTAGTTAAGTGTTTCCTGTCAGCAATGCGAATGTGATTGCAACATTCAGCCGTGAAGTTCCCTAGATGCCCCTCCCTTCTTCTTCCAAACCTTCCTTAGCTTCTTTCTATTCACATACATTGGGTGAGGAAGAGTCATTACCACTAGCGACTGCAACTTTATCACCCAGTCCCACAAATCAATGCTTTAACTTTGAATCCACCCTTGCCAGAAGACAGAACTATAATTCCCAAATGAAAGTGGCCCCTGAAATATATTTTCAAAGGAGATGATTTTATGTGTTAAATCCACTTAGCCAACCAGATTAGTCCCACATGCAGTCAATCCTCTGGAGCCCATCTCTGAAAGACTGGCTATCAGAGGTTTCATTTTATTCTGAGGGTTCTATGTCATGCACTTTTTTCCTTAGAAGGAAGGAGCAGGGAGTGAACTTAGATTTGTATCTTTAAAAAAAATTGAGGGGGGAGGTTTCAAGTTAGTGTTTTGTGCTAGCTTGGAATTCACTCTATAGTCTCAGAGTGTCTCAAATTCACAGACATCCTCCTACCTCTGCCTACTAAGTGCTGGGATAAAAGGCATGCACCACCGTGTCCAACCTACTTTTTTTGTTTTGTTTTGGTTTGGTTTGGTTTTTGGTTTTTCAAGGTAGGGTCTCACTCTAGGCCAGGCTGACCTAGAATTCACTCTGTAGTGTCAGGGTGGCCCTGAACTCATGGTGATCCTCCCACCTCTGCCTCCCAAATGCTGGGATTAAAGGTGTGTGCCACCATGCCCTGCTCCAACTTCCTTTTTTTAAATTTACTTATTTTTTATATTTATTTTTTGTTTTGTTTATTTATTTGAGAGATAAATAGGCAGAGAGAGAGAGAACGGGCACACCAGGGCCTCCAGCCACTGCAAATGAACTTCAGATGCATGCACCACCTTGTGCATCTGGCTTATGTGGGTCCTAGGAAATTGAACCTTGGTCCTTAGGCTTTTCAAGCAAGTGTCTTAGCTGCTAAGCCATCTCTCAGTCCTAATTATTTATTTTATTTACAAGCACAGAAAGAAAGAGCATACCAGGAACTCTGGCCACTACACATGAACAACGCAGGTGCCACTTTGTACAACTGGCTTTATGGACTTGAACTCTGGTGGTTATGCTTTACAGGCAAGTACCTTAACAACTGAGCCACCTCTCTAGCCCCAAAATCTTTTTTATTTATTTTATTTATTTATTTGCAAGCAGAGAGAAATAAAAGAACAGAAAGAATGGGAACACCAGGGCCTCCAGCCACTGCAAATGAACTCCAGATGCATGTACCACTTTGTGCAGCTGGCTTTATTTGGGTACTGGAAAATTGAATTGTGGTCATTAGGTTTTGCAGGCAAATGCCTTGACTGCTGAGCTATCTCTCCAGCCCAGCCAAAACCTTTTTTTTTTTTTTTTTTGGTTTTTTTGAGGTAGGGTGTCACTGGTCAAGGCTGACCTGGAATTCACTCTGTAGTCTCAGGGTGGTCTCGAACTCATGTTGATCTCCTACCTCTGCCTCCCAAGTGCTGGGATTAAAGGTGTGCACCACCACGCCTGGCATCAAAACCTATTTTTTAAACATATCTCAAACACCTTGAAATATCTCCTCCCATGTAGGTATATAATGCTATGTATTCTGTTTGTCTCAATCAAGGTTCAACCAGAAAAATAGAACCAGAAGCGAGGCCAGGTAGGTAAGGAGTTAGAAGTGAGGTTACAAGGGAACCGCAACAGCATCATCACAGCTGTGTCTCTGGTTAGGTAGGAAGTTAAGCACAAGGGAACTGCAGCTGTATCTTGATAGCAGTGTCTCCTGATGAGCCAAGTGCCTCTTTGTAGTCCAATGTCCTTGAAGCTACTGATCAGTTCTTCTTGCTGTATCAGAAACCCAGGCACCCAGGCACTTTTCCAACTGCCACAAATGTGTCCTCAAAAGACCCTGGCTTCATTATAATATCATTTGCATTGTGGTTATAACCCACCTATGGGATTTTCAAGAGAATCATTGAAAGAAATAGATAAAAGGGAGATACACCCACCATGATTTAAAAGGAAAAACTTACCTTCAGGAATATGTCACCCACCTCACAAATTTTCTTCAAAATCCACACCACAGAACCCAATTGGCTGCCTGCCACCTGCCTCTTTGGGTCAGCTTGTTACAACTTCTTTCTAGAATATACTGTCTATTTCTTTGCTTTGCTAAATAAATTTCTATTAAAACTATCTGTCTCAGCTGGATTCTTTCCTTTGAAAAGACAAGAATTGAGAAGCAAGCTTTATCTGATAACAGTGGGGCACACTTATAATAGGGATTTAGTACAGAAATTGCTTATGCAAAAGTGAAAGCTGGCTAAGTCTGATATTCATAAAACAGAGACTGAGAAACAAAACATCTTGGTTAGGCCCAGAGCCCATAGTCAAATAACAAGGTTATTGGCTAGAGTTTGGATCTGGACAGTCCCCTAAAATCCCATAAATTAAAGGCTCTGATTTGACACTTTTAAAAGTAGTTTATTTATTTACAAGCAGAGAGAGTGACAGAGAGTTGGGGGATGGGCACAACAGGGCCTCTTGCCACTTGCAGACAACTCCAGATGCATGTGCCACTTTGTTCACAGAGACCCAGAGGCCCCCAACACCTCATCACTGAGGCAGACCAAAAGTGAATCCAACATGTCTCAGGGAAATTGGGACAGAAAGAATGTCAGAGCCACACGTTGGGTCATGATACGCAGAGACATTTCTCCTACCCATAACTGTGGGCTAACTCCACAATGCACGACCCATACACCTCAACAAGGAGGGGCCAGGGGGAGTGGGTAGGACATGGATGAGCCTAACCATGGTACCAACTTGACTGTATTCACTAAGTACAAAACTAATTAATAACAAAATAAATTTTAAAAAAAGAAGACATCCAGCTGAATGCAAACAGCCAGTAAAGTGTTCGTTTGCCTTGCAAACACAATGACATAATGGACGCCCCCCCCCCAACCTATGTAAAATGCCTGGTATGATGGGGGAAAAGGACAGCAGGGGTAGTTAAAGGAGGTAGTTACAAATGCTAGCTAAGGTCACGTGACAAGTTACAAAAATAAGGACTGCATTGCCATGAGTGTTTCTGTCCTACCTTTTTAAGAGTGTTTGCACATACCTACACCAATATTATTATGCTTTTATTCTTCCTCTATTTCTCTATTAAGTAATTAATACTGATTAAGATTATATCATTAGTTAACTGTTTTTGAATTTATATTTGACTAATTATATTAAGAGACTCATCATTCCTCAAGAAGCTTTGCTTTGTGTTGGGGGAAGATTGTGTGTTTCTGGTTGTACATGGGGTAGTTATATTATTAGGCACAATTATGACCTTGTCACTGTCTTCATTTGGAAATTAAGTATGACGTAAGGAGATATGGTTTGGTGTCAAGTCAAAAATGACTGGACAGGGCTGGAGAGATGGCTTAGCGGTTAAGCTCTTGCCTGTGAAGCCTAAGGACCCCGGTTCGAGGCTCGGTTCCCCAGGTCCCACGTTAGCCAGATGCACAAGGGGGCGCATGCGTCTGGAGTTCGTTTGCAGAGGCTGGAAGCCCTGGCGCGCCCATTCTCTCTCTTTCCCTCTATCTGTCTTTCTCTCTGAGTCTGTCGCTCTCAAATAAATAAATAAATAAATAATTTTTTTAAAAAATGACTGGACATTGTGATGGTTACATTTTGTGTCAACTTGATCTGTTTAGGAATCCACAGACATTCCTCATCAGTGGGTCTCTGAGGTTGCTTCCAGGAAGGATTAACTGAAGGAGGAAGCCCCAGGGTGGGCCCTTCCCCCAGGGTGGGCCCTTCCCCCAGGGTGGACAGCCCCTCTCGGAGGGAGGACTTTATTTAAGGAAGCTCTGGAAAAGAAAGTGTCCCCTCCTCCCACCTGGCTGCCTGTGCTGCTTGCTGCTTTCCCTCTGGACTGAAGAGCAGCATGGAAAGACCAGCGGCTCTCCAGGAAGCCTCCAGGCCTTCAGTGCCGGATTGGGACTACTGAGGCAACCAGCCTCGTGTACTGAGCAGCTACCAGGTTCCTTGACCCTTAGGCCTGCAAACTTCTCTTGCTGGACTGCCATAAATTAATCTAATAAATTCCCTTTAATTATATTCTGTTCCTCTAGAGAACCCTGACTAATACTCCTGGCAGGGTGGGAGGTGCCTGTAGTCCCAGCACCGGCAAGGGGCCTGCTGGAGGAGGCCTGTCACTGGGGCCAGCTCTTCAGTCCAGCCGTAAGGTACGTTCAGAGTCAGCTCAAACTTTCTGGTGCTGCCTGTGGTCTCTCTGCTGTGGGTGTGTGGTGAGAGAAGCCAGCTTCTTCCGCCATGGTGAAGCTTCCCCTGGAATCCGTAAGCTGGGAATAAGCCCTTTCTCCCAGATGTTCGTCCAGCAAGGAGAAGGTGACCAACACTGTTACCACCGTTGTACATAAACTCGTCAGGCTGGTGCTGTTTGAGACAGCAGCTTGTCTCCCAATCCATTTGCTTTATTAATTAACTGCCCTTTATTAGTATACAGACAAACATGATGGAGAAGAAAAACAATCCCTTTTCCCGCATCCAACCAAAAGACCTAAGAAGCAACTTCTTTCTTTTTTAATTTTTTGTTGACAGCTTCTATACTTACCGACAATAAACCAGGATAATTCCCTCCCCTCCCCTGTTTTCCCCTTCACAATTCTGCTCTCCATCATATCCCCTCCCTCTTCTGATTGGTGCCTCCACACCTCACCCACCATTGGAAGAACTCCACCCAAGGACTAGAGGATGGGGCAGAGATTTAGGCGTAGCAGCATCGTGGACACTTGACTTGCTTTTATTGTGAGGAGGTGACCTGTGCATGTTAGGACGTGCAGATTGACATTCCCGTGGGGGGGGGGGGAGCCACACCTATGTTATAGATTCCACAAGGCACCTCCCAGGGCCAGTAACTCCTCTCCAGGGGAGAAGCCTGTTGGGATGCAATGATTTCTTTCTCACCTCCAGGCCTGTGAGGCTTCCTAAGGTATCCCAGTCCTTAATCTGGGCAGTATCTGTTTTTCCCACTGTCTCTCAGTGCCCCTTGAGTCCGTGTAAAGTGCTTCTCTGATGTCTTCTACGGATCACTGTGCGGCCACACCACTAGACCAAAGCTCCCCTCCAGAGCTAATGGACCTTACCCAACATTCTCCCTGTCTGCGCCAGTCCCAGCGGCTCACTCTTGCTCACCTGATGCTCTTTGCAAAATAATAAAACCTAAATCACCTGATGCTCTTTGCAAAATAACAAAACCTAAATTGCATCCATCATGTTCCATTTGATAGACCTTTGTTAAGAGAAATGAAAATATAAATTGTGGATGAACAGATGAATGAAGACAAAAGCCATATGTCAAGGAAGAGGGGAGGATACTTAATAGGTTGATATTGTATATATGTAGTTACAATGATTGTAATGGGGAGGTAATATGATGGAGAATGGAATTTCAAATGGGAAAGTGTGGGGGTGGGGAGGGAGGGAATTACCATGGGATATATTTTATAATCATGGAAAATGTTAATAAAAATTTTTAAAAAAAGCCATATGTCATCCAAATATTGTGTATCTAATGGCACAAGTTGTTTTAATATTGAAGGTATTCTAAATGCACGTTATAAAGGCTACATCATAGCAGGGTGTGGTGGTGCATGCCTTTAATCCCAGCACTTGGAAGGCAGAGGTAGGAGGATCAGCATGAGTTTAAGGCCACCCTGAGACCACATATTGAATTCCAGAATAGCCTGAGCTAGAGTGAGTCCCTAACCTCTAAAAAAAAAAAAAAAAAAAAAAAACAGCTTCATCCTGTGAGAAGGTGAGAAGGTCATTGTACTAGTTACCATCTCTCTTCTGGGACAAGCTACCTGACAAAAATCAGTTTAAGAGAAGGATTGATCTTACACTAGAGTTTGAGGGTACATTCCATTGTGGTAAGGAAGGCATGGTCGTGGGAACATGAGGCAGCTGTTCGGAAGCCGAGAGCCATGAATAGGGTGCTCAGCCAGTGCTCTCCTTCCCACACAGGTCAGGATCCCCGCCTATGGAGCTGTGCTGCCCCCAGTTATGACAGGTCTTCCCGACCCAGTTAGCCTGATAAAGATGATGCCTCACTGGTGATTCTAGGTCCTGTTAAGTTGACAACCAATATACATCATTATAATTATCATGTTTCCCCCACCTGCAGCGAGGCCAAAGTGATATTATTTGTTTACTCGGCCTGGATTTTAATACAGCCAACTCAAATACTATATTATATTTCAGCACAGCCTACCCAAATGAATGAACCTTTTGAACTTTCTGGTTCTTCCTCTCCATCATACACTATCACCAGTGCTCCTATGAGCCCCCAGCCCAATCCCAGGAATGCCCCAGTCTCAGCCATACAACACATGCATCATTGCCTTTCTATGCTGATAAATATGTCAAGCCATGAGTCAGTCCATCTATTTAATTCAGGACATGTGATCTGGCAACATACCACTCCCAGCCAATTAGCCGTCACTCCTCATTCCACCTTAGCCCTGACCCTGCGGTGGTTGAGGAATGACCTAGCGCTACAGGCTTGCTCCTGGCCAGTGCTCAGGAGCCACATTGAAATTGCAGAAGGGGAACAGATGGGGAAGTCGCCACAAATGAATATTCATTTAAAAAATCAATTATCTACCTTCTGCGCCACCTGCCCTCTCAACCCAACTTAGCCTGCAGCTGTGAGAGACAAGGGGGGCCACTACCCACATCACCTCAAAGGCATCCACAGAGGCCAAGAATCCAGTGCCAAACCTGGAGTTTTGGCACACCTGACCTGAAACAATGGTTTTGACCTTTAAAATAAGAACCAATGCCACAGTGAGGTGGCATTTGACAGCGGAAAGAACAAACCCTTCCAATCCATGCTGGCGAGGACTCAAGTCCCAATGATGACCCTTCTTAACTCCTGCCCTTAGTTCTGAGTACACTGCCCTCATTAGCACCTCTCTGGTATCACCTGCACAATAGAAATAATGCCCTCCAGTGTATGGGCTGAGCAGGGAGACAGATATGAAACACTAAGACCCATGCAAGCTTTAACTACTCCTGCCCCCAAGGATGCAATATCACAGGAGAGAGGCCTGACTTGAAAATGTTAAAACTAATTTAACCAATTGCCTAGCAATGGATGAAGATAAGGGATTCTTACAAGTTCCCTAAGATTTTTCAAGGGCTAAAACATGTTTAAATGACTTGATATTAGCATGAGGTATTCCTTGAATATTTGTCAGTTGTTTAAAACAATAAAGATCCCTTGCATATAGATTTCTTCATCCAGAGCTATATCATGGATCGAACCACCAGGGCTTGCCAAACATAAAAACAATCCACAGGATTCCAAAATGATAAATCTCACTTGGAAAAGAGGTATACAAAAATAGATGGAAGCAGAGAGCTCACATCAAGGGCAGGAGCCCCCATTTGTGCAAGAGCCTCAGTGTGACCTCAGGGACTAGTCACCTACGCCACCACTTACTGCTGTGCACCCCCTCCTCTAGCGAGAGTCCCCACGCCCAGTGAGAACATTACTTGATCCCTCATTATATTGTAAAGCCATGCCAACACGAGGGCTCCAGCTTCCTCCCATGAAAACTCCAGCTTTCAATCAGCCAGTTCCCTTAATGTGAGGAGTGGGTGCAGGTGGGGGAAGATAGCAATGAACAGAGAAGAATCCTATGGAAGAAAACTACCTCTAAGAGCAGGAATGTATAGCTCAGTGGTCCAGCACATGCCTAGCTATACATGAGGCATGGGGTTTGAGCCCAGCATTGCAAAAGAAAAGAAAGCCAGTTCTTTAGTGTTTATGATCTGTCTCCAGGCTACCTTCCTTGTTCATTTTCCTTCTTTGCTTTAATAGTCTTCCTCTGTGTGTTTGAAAACACAGAAGGTAAAAGAGAGACAAGGAAGACTTTGTGCATCATTGATCTCCCCACGGGAGAAGCACCCTGGCTCCTCCATCCAGTCCTGCAGAGACACACATGCCTGTTCTAATCAAGGGCCACAGGACACTTTCCTGTGCCAATGGCGGGGACCCATTTGTGGAGGTGCCTGGGCCCCTTCCCGCCTTCCCGACGGTCACCATCACCAGTCCTCCGAGGGAGGTCAGATCACAAACACCTGGGAGACCTGGGCTGTGCTTTCATGTCACAGCTTCCCCCTCTCCTCCCAGCACATGGGACAGAGCCTGACTCAAGGTGGTACTGAATATTCCCTCCCAGACTGTACGATGGCACACCCCACTGATGGTGGAGCTGCCGCTCATCCCAGGCTCACCCGGACCCCCGCGGACACTGCCAGAGTGGAAGAGAAGGGGCAGAAAAGAGGGTATCTAGCCCGTTCCTAGCGAGCCTCGCGAGGGTCAGCAGAGGGGTGAACCAGGCCCTCATGCCCAGCCACCGTCACTAGCACTGAGACATCAGCCTCAACCCCAGCTTCGACATCACCGAGCCTCTGCTGGAGGAGGGAACACAGGGCAGAATTTTCACTTGCTCCAGCCCCCCATGCCCCCTTTCCCACCTCCTTTCTGTAGGTCACGTGATTCCTTCCCCATTTCCTTCTGTTCTCCGGCTTCCTGCTCACTGGTCCCACCTACCCAACCTCAATCTGTCACACCCCTCAGTTCCACCCATCGGAAACACGCGCCTGGCCCAACAAGCTCAGAATTCCCTTCTTGGTGGCCCTGAGAACCATGTCTACTCCAAACGAGAAAGGATTCTTGTTAGGCCGCAGAGCTGGTACTGGTCGACTGCGTCCCCTGGCTCTCTTCCAGCACACCTCCCTGCCGCTGTTATTCCACCGGACCCCTCCAGAATGTCACGGGCTGATTAAAACTCACATGAGAAAGCAAGCGAAGTCCCCATGTCTTCTACCCAGGAACACAGGGTCCTTGCAAGCCAGGCACCTCATGTGCCCCAGGGGCTCAGGCTGGGGGTTCAGCAACACAGCCAGGCCTAGCTGGTGTGCTGCGAAGAGGCTGGGGATTATGTAAGGGCGAAGATGGATGAGCTCCCTGTGAGGAGCTGGAGGTCAGCAAGTCACTCTGTCCAGCTTTCAATCCATGATGTGTGACATCTTGGCAGATGGAGAGATGGCTCTTATTTTCTTTTTGATAGCTGCTCTGATATTGTAGCCAGCTCACAGTACATACTGAGGCACTGACAGCTCTGGAGACGACCTTGCTCTGCACAAGGGAGGCATTCTCCACCTCCGCGGCGATCCGAGGCTAGGACAGAGCTGCCATTCAGACCCCTCAGGAAGGCCACCCAAGCACAGCTGAGAAAAAAAGGGCTCACTTCTCTGCTTGGAAGGTTCAAGAGGAGGTAAGGACTCCACCACCCCCACCATGCTGGCTGGCTGAGAGGATGAGCAATTCCATTCATGATCAGCTTGAAGACCAGCACCTGGCTTTAAGAAAGGCTGACTTGGGCTGGAGAGATGGCCATTAAGGTACATGCCTGAGGAGCCTAAGGACCCAGGTTCAATTCTCCGGGTCCCACGTAAGCCAGATGTACATAGTGGCGCATGCATCTGGAGTTCATTTGCTGTGGATAGAGGCCTTAGTGTGCCCATTCTCTCTCCCTTTCCCTCCCTCTCCCTCTCTCTCTCTCTCTCTCTCTCTCTCTCTGTGTGTGTGTGTGTGTGTGTGTGTGTGTGTGTGTCTCAAATAAATTTAAAAAAAGAAAGAAAGATAGATAGAAAGAAAGATAGAAAGAAAGGCTAACTAGAAATTCCGCCATCCCTCCCTGACTGTCACTCAAGGAGAAGACACTAAAAGCCAGGCATGGTAGGGCATGCTAGTAACTCCAGCACTTAGGATGCTGAGGAAATAGGATGTGGCCAGACACTCTAAAAAAGAGAGAACAGGGAATGGAGGGAAGGATGAGGGAAAAGAAGGATTGAAAATAAAATTCTAGGCCGGGTGTGGCGGTGCATGCCTTTAATCCCAGCACTCGGGAGGCAGGGGTAGGAGAATTGCTGTGAGTTCGAGGCTACCCTGAGATTGCACAGTGAATTCCAGGTCAGCCTGGACTAGAGTAAAACCCTACCTTGAAAAAAAATTATTTTTTAATTTAAAAAAAGAAGAAAATTCTAAAGTACCTATCCCACATGTAAAACAAAACTCAGGATTATCTCCCAGAGGTGATTTGTTCATACATAAAATGACACAGGGAACCAGGTTCTACACTAAAAGCAGCCAGCATGCTGAGGTGCTCTTCTCTGCCCATCTTATCCTTGACCGTGGGTCTTCCTTTCTCCTCCCTGCCTCCCCCACAGTCTGCCTCTGAGAACTAGTGATTTCCCGCTAATGGAAGCTCCATCAACTCTCCGTGCCTCTGGAAAGCCAGGTGCTTTTGTATATACTATTTCCCCTTCTTGGGATGTACTTTCTCCCCTCCCTGTCCTTTTGTCCATCAAGAAATGCTCATTTCCAAGATCCAAATGCTTACCTGTGAAGCATAACGACCCGGGTTCGATTCCCAAGTACCCACAAGGTGACTCATGCATCTGGAGTTCACCTGCAATGACTAAAGGCCCTTGAGTGCCCATTCTCATTCTCTCTCTCTCTCTTGCCCCTCTCCCTCTCAAATAAATATCTTTTTAAAAACAAGAAATCCCCACTTCCAAGCTCCACTGAGACCTTCTCAGGTTCCCACCTCATGCTGTGCTGGCCAACCCTATCTCTGCCTCTCGCCACCCCACTCACGAAGACTTCCTCACACAGTGTGCGTCCGCATGGCTCCACCCAGGAGACCACCCTCCTTCCTCTTCACGTTGCTGGTATCCGAGTCCTAGGAACAGCATCTTAGATGAACTGGCCTCTGTATGGACTTCAAATCTCTCAAGACCAGTGTCTTTCAGCCAGAACTGTGTTCCTACCCTGCTTTTCTGAGAGGGAACTCATGAAGAATGTCCATCACCCAGATTGTCTCCCGTCAAATGTCTCATTTAATTGCCTTGAACAGATTACATAAAGAACACATTTTTCAATTGTGCCATAAGGCCAGGTTTGATAGGCAAATTTGTAATGTCAGGAGCATCAGGAGTATGCTAAGAGAGGGACAGAAAGCACCATAGGAGAGCATCAGATTCTTGTTGTGGTGCGTTGTTGGACTCCTTTTTTAATATTTTATTTATTTATCTAGTTATTGGAGAGAGAAACAGACAGAGAATGGACATGCCAGGGCCTCCAGCTGCTGCAAATAAACTCCAGACACATGGACTACATTGCGCATTTGGCTTACATGGGTCCTAGGGAATCAAACCTGAGTCCTTAGGCTTCACAGGCAAGTGCCTTAACTGCCAAGCCATCTCTCCAGCCCATGTTGTTGGACTTCTTATTAGTAGTGATATCCTCAGTTCTCCAATGACCAACATGGGCACCCATTCCTATAACCAGTCCCTTGATCCCTACACCAGTTCCTGTCCCCTGAGAACCCCTGAGTCCTCGTCCATGGGCACCTGAGGGTGGGTGACCAGGGGCAACCATGGGCACAGAGAACAAGGTGCTTGCTTCACCAGACATTTTTCACTTGCTGGTTTCTGTTAGCACATTTTGTGACCCTCCAAAGTGTCAGCAAGCAGGAGGAGGGCACAGCTGGGTGGAAAAATGGCTTGAAGCTCCCGAGTATCATAATAAAGGCTGCAGGCCTGTGTTAATCCATCTAAATGTCACTAGGCTCCAGGCCCAAGGACAGCCAGCTCTTCCTCACAATCAACCTTGAATTTATGGGTCTGGCCACCTCTCAAGCATTCCCTTGGCAGAGATAGATTCCTACCAGGTGGGTGATCTTGTCTGTATCTATAGGGAAGAACAATATAAAACTTGTGCCTGACTTTTGGCACATTTGGGAGTTTCCACCCCCAACCTTTCCAGCCTCTCTGGTAAAAAATTTTAGCAGCATTATACAGTCTTGGAAGGAGAAATAGGAACATGATCTGTGGCTCTAGAGACCAAGGTTCAAATCTCAGCACTACCATTTTCTTTTAAGATTTTATTTTTATTTATTTATTTATTTATTATTAGAGACAGAGAGAGAATGAGAGAGAGAGAGAGAGAGAGAGAGAGAGAGAGAGAGTGGGTGCACCAGAGCCTCTAGCCACTGCAAACAGTAAGTGCCTTGACCATTAAGCCATCTCTCCAGCCCTCATCTGTAATTCTTTTAATTTTTTTCTGATTTTTATTTATTTATTTGAGACAGAGAGAGGGAGGGAAAAAGAGAGTGTGTGTGAGATAGAAAATGGTAGTGTTGGGCTGGAGAGATGGCTTAGCAATTAAGGCACATGCCTGCAAAGCCCAAGGACCCAGGTTCGATTCCCCAGGTCCCACATAAGCCAGATGCACAAGGTGCCACATGTGTCTGGAGTTTGTTTACAGCAGCTGGAGTCACTGGTGCATTCTCTCTCTCTCTCTCTCTCTCTCTCCCTCTCCCTCTCTCCCTCTCCCTCTCCCTCTCCCTTTTCCTCTCAAATAAATAAATAAAAATAAAAATATTTTAAAAAAAAAGAATTAGAGGGCTGGAGGGATGGCTTAGCAGTTAAGGCATTTGCCTGCAAAGCCAAAGGACCCAGGTTCAATTCCCCAGGACCATGTTAGTCAGATGAACAAAGGGGCACACACGTCTAGAGTTCGTTTGCAGTGGTTGGAGTGCCCATTCTCTCTCTGTGTCTCTCTCTCTCTCCCTCTTTCTCTGTCAAATAAATAAAATACTTTAAAAAAAAAAAAAGAACTAGAGATGACACAGGAAGTAGGACTGGGTTATAAGCTTCAAGGCCCCACCCTCAAGAGATTCACACCCTCCAGCTAGGCCCCACCTCACAAAGGTTCCACATTCTCAAAACAGCACAAGTGTTCAAACATATGTGTCTATGGGGAACATCCAAACCGTAACAGCTCACATTGTCCCTGATGTTCCCCAGCACTTAGCTTTCGGGGAAGAACTGTGCTAACCATAAAGGTACAGGGAGGAATTGTTTGACACTTTTTCAGTTTTTGTCTGAGTTTATGCACCACCTACAAGCTTACTCCAAGTAGGAGCTGAGTTGCAGCTGCAGAGAAATTTCGGCCACCTGATAGCTTTGCACACCTCTGTAAAGATATCAAACTGAAGATTCCCACAGACAATTGGCAAGGAATGAGATGGAGAACAAGAACATTTAAGAAAGCAAACTACCATCAGAAAAGGTCCTGAGCTCTCCACAATAGCAGCTTAGCAACCACCTCCCAGAAAGAACCCTGTGATCATCACTTCAATTCATCAGTTACAGCTCCTGGCATGTTGTGAAACAAACCAATACTGCTTGCAAGTGGTTTTCTGTGTGCCAAGGAAAGAGATGAATATGCATATCTGTCCTTCCAAAACTATCTATCAGGCGTGAAGAGCTGCCACAGGCACTTTTGTCCAATAAAGCCTGACCTAGAGTCCTGCCTAATAGCTTTGCACTTTAGTTTGTGGATTAGATTCAAGGACAGTTGATCCCTGCATGCAGCTGAGAATGTCAGCCAGCTCACCTCCACTGTCTCTTGACTCCAGTGGCACACTTAATCCTGCTGCTAAAACACATACAAAGTGTCAGAACATAGAGGGCTGTGTGGTTTGAAACCATGAGAAGGAAGGGTTAATATGGCCAAGGTTCTGACTCCAGATTCCCGCTGCTGTCACCTCCCCCATATGTCCCTGTGGCCTCCAAGCTGCTCCCTCCAGCTGAGTTCCTCTACTCTGAGTAACATCTGACCCCTACCAAGGACAGCACCTGGATTCATTGAGGCAGACCTTTAACTCCTGCAGGCAAAGGTGTATCGTGCTGAGGGGCCCTGTGGGGTCATGTCCCTGGGTATAGACACTTTCCATTAGCTAAGAATCAAACCCAAGACTCAGAGATGGAGAGATGGCTCTCCTGCAAAGCCTAATGACCCTAGTTCAATTCCCCAGTACCCACATAAAGCTGGATACACAATGTGGCACATGACTCTGGAGCGCATTTACAGCAGCTAAAGACCCTGGTGCCTCTCTCTCTCTCTCTCTCTCTCTCTCTATCTCTCTCTATCTCTATCTCTATCTCTATCTCTCTACCTCTCCCCCCACCTTGCAAATAAATAAACCAAGATTTGGATAGCTAACATACCCAAGAATGACATCAGGACCTACCTCTCAAATGAGGCCAGAGTGACTGAAAAATACACAGCTCACATGAAGTGAATGACTCCAGCTTCCATAATTTTCACATGGCCCTTGTAGAACCTATTAATACCATTGGAAATAGCACAGGAAATGTGGCCATGCTCTTTGCTGTGATCTTGCAGAGATTGCTCCTTGTTCACTGAGCAATTTCTATCACATTGGAAGCACTTATCAATGAGAAATTATCATTGCAAGACTCTATGAGCTGTGTAGGAATATCCATATCTCACCCAATCACTCACATGTAGATCAAACCAAACGGCCAATCAGAGCCTTGCATTTATCCTTCCCTCCTTCCTTTGTGGCTGCCTCACCTTCCTAAGGCCCTGCCTCCATGTGCCTGAATACTCTATGCCCATCTTTGGGATGTGAGTCCCTCATTTACATGTGTGCCTCTTCAGCTCAGAGATAGGATCCAGGACTCAGGCATGGCCAGCTCTGTAACACCTTGCCCCATTTCCAGATATGATCAGTCTTCATGTTGGTACTCATTATTCATGACCAACCAACCAGTCATAAATCCCAATTGAGTAACATCACCCAGGTCTTAGATGTTAGAAGACCATGACATCAATGTATGTAGAACCAAAAGCACTTGCCTGCGAATCCTGAGAACTCAGGTTCAGATCTCCAGGTCCCACATAGCCAGACGCACAGTGATGAATGTTGCACATGAGCCACAAAGGGTCAAACATGCCTGGAATTCATTCACAATAGTTGAAGGCCCTGGTGGGCCCATTCTCTTCCATTCTCTCTCTTAATCTCTCTCTCTCTCTCTCAAAATTTTTTTTAAAAAAATATGTAGAACCAAAATAAAAATATGTTTAATCCCTTCAGTACCATTTCCACTTTCTCCTCAGACAAATCACACTTCTTAATTCTTTAATTTCACACTGATTTACTGATTTCACAGTCTCATGAGAGATTTGCCATGAGAAACAAGAGGCTCACTGTCATTCCTGCATCACCAGCACCCACTGCCCCAGGTTCTAGCCTGCAGGTACAAGATGAAGCATTTTTATCCATGTAATAACTCATTAATACAAACACCAAGATTGACCTATTCATCAGTGTACATGAAAATCTAGACCCAGATAAGGGAAAACTTGGTCCCGGGCCAAGGAGTTCACCAGGCTCTGATTTACCCAAAATACTTTGGAATTTTGCCCATGTTGCAAAATCTATGAAAACAGAATTCAGAACTGGAGAGTGCAAGGTGAAGCCAAGAATCACTTCTGTCATTATTTGTAAATATTATTCAGTGCTTGTGTCTGCACTGAACCCAGAACACACCTGTGTTCCTCCCCCCACCCCCCAACTGGTGCCATCTAAAGCCCCTGAGCTCCCAGAAGAAGAGACTGGGCACAGGAAGGGTCAGTGTAGGCTGGACAAGGATACATACGTCAGTGAGCTATAAGTGCAGTGAGGGTCACAGGTAAGTATTACGGCCAAGCTGGTGATCTCCAACCTCTTTGCTAGCATCCAGCCACCTTTCAAAAAGACAGCCTGGAGTCAAACCCCAGCACCCCACTTACAAGGTATAAAACCTTGGGCAATCATGCAACCCCTCTGGGCTTCTATTTTTTATTTGAGAGTGAGAAAGAGAGAGAGAATGTGCATACAAGGGCATCCAGCTGCTGCCAACAAACTCCTCAGTTCAAGACACAAGTGCCACCTTGTGCATCTTGTTTACATGGGTCCTGGGGAATCAAACCTGGGTCCTTTGGCTTTTCAGGCAAATGCCTTAACTGCTAAGCCATCTCTCCAGCCCCTGAACTTCTTTTTCCATCTATAATCTGGAAAATCATGGAAGACCATGTCACAAGGTTATCATGAAGATTAAGTTTTTAAAAATCCACATAAGTGTGTGTTGAGACAGAATCTGACACATGATGTTAAAAGTTGACTGTCAGGAGGAGTGCTCAGCACTGAGACATCTCTACCACACCTTCCAAGGCTCAGGTTCCATTGCGGAAGAGGTAGCAGAAAGAACGTAAGAGCCAGGGGAAGGGTAGGACTCCTTAGAACGTGCTCCCTCCAGACATTAAATGGCCTGGATATCCATGACCTCACAGTGCCTGATGCTACCTACCCAAGCCCATCATAAGAGGAGGAAAAGATGATGACATCAAAATAAAAGAGAGACTGAGGGAGGGGGAGGGGATATGATGAAGAGTGGAGTTTCAAAGGGGAAACTTGGGGGCAGAGGGCTTTACCATGGGATATTTTTTATAATCATGGAAGTTGTCAATAAATTTAAAAAGTTGACTGTCATGATCTGGACTCTGACCCCTCTTACACAGGGACCTCACACTCCTGTAGCCCAAGACATTTAACTTTCCTTTAAGGGCAGAGCCGTATGTGTGTGGTGTGCATGCTTGCACATGTAGGCGCAGATGTTCAGGCACAAATGAGTGTGCATACGTGAGGTTGATGTCGGGTGTCCTCATCACTGCCCTCTTAGTTACCGAGGCAGTCTTCCACTTAACCTCACAGCTCACTGATTCAGTTAGCCTAGCCAGCCAGCTTGCCCTGGGGATCCTGAGCACCGAGGTGACAGGTAAGCCACCAGGCCCACCCAGCATTTATGTGGGGGCTGAGGATGCCTGCACGGCAAGTGCTTTATCCACTGAGCCATCTCACCCCTCCTCTCACTTAACTTCTGTTCCTTCAATGAGCAGTTGTAGTGCATGCACACACAATAGTTCTTTTCTTTTTCCTGCATTGCCAAAACCAAACTCTTTCAAGGCTGAGCGGCCTCCTCCAGGAAGCCTTCCAGTGCACATGGTCCCTTCCTCCTCAGTTCATGCAACACTTTATTCTATCATTCGCTATTTTAAATAAAGTCATAATTCAAAGCTCCCTAGAGAAAGATCGAGTGTCTTCATCACCTTCGTGTTTTTCGTAGCTTTACCTCTTACGTGGAGGACGCGGTTAATAAATAAGTGTGAAATATAGCCAGACCCAGTGGTTTACAATTTTAATCTCAGCACTAGAGAGCCTGAGGTAGGAGGATTGCCATGAGTTCAAGTCCAGGCTAGGGCTATAGAGTAATGTCCAGGTCAGCTTGGAATAGAGTGAACCCCTACCTTGAAAATGAAATAAGTGTTGTCTGACAAGACCTGAATAACAGGAGGGGGAAAAGAATGATATCAAGATAGGAGAGAAACTGACTAGTTGGAAAGGGTGGATTCAGTGGAGGGGGCATTTAGAAGGGGAAAGAGGGAACGGTAGGAGTGGAGTATGATCATGGGATATTGTCTACATTTATGGAAATTGGCAATAAAATGTTTTAAAAACTAAGTGTAAAATAAGTAAGACCTTTAGGATAGCCTCCAGGATAGAGAAGCTGGGTCTCTTTCCAGAGTATGTTTAAGAATGTATACAGGAGCTGGAGAAATGGTATATGTGTCTGGAGTTCATTTTCACTGGCTAGAGGCCCTGGTGTGCCAATTCTCTCTATCTCTCTCAATAAGAAAATGAATTAAAAATAAATGAATAAATTTTTTAAAAGAATATAGATAGGAAGCCAGGTGTGGTGGCACACATCTTTAATCCCAGCACATGGGAAGCAGAGGTAGGAGGATTGCCATGAATTCAAGGCCACCCTGAGACTCCATAATGAATTCCAGGTCAGCCTGAGCTAGAATGAGACCCTACCTTGAAAAACCAAAGAAAAGAAAAAAAAAATCTAGCTGGGCATGGTGGTATACGCCTTTAATCCCAGCACTTGGGAGGCAGAGGTAGGAGGATTGCCGTGAGTTTGAGGCCACCCTAATACTCCATAGTGAATTACAGGTCAGCCTGGGCTAGGGTAAGACCCTACCTTGAAAAATATATATATATATATATATATATATATATATATATATATATATATATACACACACATATACATACAGGAGACTATTACTTAACACTCATAATGTATAATACAACACAGTAATTTTTATGAAAATGACAATTCCTTCACAATGTTATTACAAGAAGAGGAAGCAGTAGGTGTAAGGTTCAGGAGTGTCCAAGACCATGGAGACCACTCTGAGGCAAAGATGGAAGTTTTTATTTGGGGCGGGGGGGGGGGGGAGACACGAACTGCCAGGACTGACTCTCAAGACTGGAGCAGTCAACTTTGAAATTGCAAAGGAAGACTATATAGAGCTCTTCAGTTGGGGGAAGGTGAGGAAGAGAAAAGAACTCCTTTGTTCTTTACATGAGCCATAGGGTGTGAGACCAGAAGTGACCATGTGGGAGATAGGGGCAGGAAACCTAGACCTGGGGCATTATTAGGCAAGGAAGGGATAATGGCTGGGAGGTTTCCTGAGGAATGTGGATGAACCACTTCCTTATGTCTCTGTGCCCTCCTGCTGTCCTCGGTGACTCTGTTTTGTCCTGACATAACATTAGGGAGGAGGAAAGACACAGTACCAATCTGCAGCTCTGAACATCTGCTCCCCAACCCCTGTCCCTGGGTCAAGGGATGAGGCTATAGAAGTAACTAAAATTTTTAAAAATGATGCCAGCATCCATTATCCTCCTAAGGCTCTTGCAGCTCTGCTGAGGTCTTTCCATAGCTCACAGCACTGAGGTCAAACCTTCCTTGCCCTTCCTAACATTCTCCTACTGTCTCAAAGCTGATCATTTCATCTCACAGTTTCACATGATCTTAGTGAATCTCTCCTGCTTCTCTCCATTGTTCCACTCCTCCAATAAATCAATAGAAGACCGAGCCCTTGCCTTGCAAAGGCCACCTTTGCTAGTCTTCAGACTCCTTCTGAAAGGCCCAAGAATTCAGAAGCTCAGAAATACTATCACGCTCCAAGGGCAGCTTAAGCGGGCCCCCTGCATACCTCAAACTCCAGGCTTTACTCTCTGTTGGAAGCAAGTAAAGAATCCCTCTTCTCATTATATCAGAGCCTGCTCCTAATATAAAACTAGGTAAAAAGGGCATGAGATAGCCCTCAAGGATGGGAAATGAGTAATGAAGTGAACCACTTATTTGGTTTCTGTAAATAGCCTGCACTATAAGCCTTACACTATAAGCCTTAATAGCCCACACTGTAAGCCTTAGTAGCTCACACCATAAGCTGTAGCAGCCTGCCTCAGACCACCAAGGTCATAGGAGGCTGATACCATACTCTGCTACCCCCACCTAAGGAATTGCGCAAAGGCTGACCTCCAAGGTCATAGGAGACTGGTACCACACTCTGCTACTCCCACCCAAGGACCTGCGCAAATGCTGACCACCAAGGTCATAAACTAATTGGCTTAGAAACTATGGGGTGGCACAAACTGACTGGCTAACACCTTGCGGGCTCCTGATATTAAAAAATGATTGGTCTAATACACAGGCTTTGTTAGAAACCCTATAAAAACTGTCCTGTTCCTGCATTCGGGGCTCTGCAGTCCTCTACCCCTGTGTGGTGTACGATTGTGGGCCCCAGCGTGCTTGGAATAAAATCCTCTTGCAGTTTGCATCAAGACCGCTTCTCGTGAGTGATTTGGGGTGTCGCCATATCCGGGCAGAGCGTGGGGTCCCCCTCCCGGGATTCCTTCACTTCCCCTGATCTGATTTCTCCAGGCTTGCTCCCTCCCTCCAGCATCTTCTCTCTGAATTTCCAGTAATTATTTCTCCTCCACTTTCCATACCCAACTCTGTACTTGAGCAAACTCAGAAAGCTCAGGTAAGCTCATCTACAACAATTACGTTAATTTTTAAAATGCCCATCTCTCAGATCACATGTGTGATGCCCTCAGGAATAGAGTACAGCATGCAGGCAGGGTTCCTCAACACTAAGAGTGAAAGATCTTTTCCTGTCCCGCTTCTGCTTTCTCAGCCTGCCAGCCTGCGTGTATGTCACTTTCCTTCCCTTGTCAAGTCCCCATCACAGTGACAACCCACGTCAATCCCAGTACTTGCCTCTCCCAAAATGTCACTGCTCTTTCCCCTCCTTGGCTGCAGAGCTTTGGAGGCATCTTCTACAACATTTCAAACTGCCCCTTTTCCTTGAATCCCTTTCTCCACTCCCAGGAGAAGAGTAAACTTCTCACTCCACATAGCTTCTCAGGCCTGACCCAGCCTTTGCCCAGGCCTCCGCCTCTGATCTGTTCAACCCAAGGGATCGCTCACCCCTTGGCTTCCGCAGAGCCTTGGTGAAATGTTCTCCTCCTCAGAACTCTCCCAGGCTGCACTCTGAGTGTCCAGCAGCATCCTGGACAGCCCAGCTAATGTCCTACAGCTGATCAGAACTGAAACTAGATCAGTCATCAGTGTCCCGACCCCATCTGACCTGAATTGTCTCTCACAGGTAACATATCAGTGTCCACTCACATAGTCCAAAGTGCAGACTGAAGTCCTGCTCCGGGTAGGCCTTGCACACAGCAGAGATGCAGCGGTGAGCATGACAAACCCCCATGTCCAGGGCTGGGAGAACCTGAGCAGTAAGCAAAGTTACAAACATGAAATGCAGCTGGCCAACCACAGGTCAAAAGTATTTGGAGGAAAGCCAGGCATGGTGGCACACGCCTTTAATCCCAGCACTTGGGAGGCAGAGATAGGAGGATCGCCATGAGTTCAAGGCTACTCTGAGACTACATAGTGAATTCCAGGTCAGCCTGGGCTAGAGCAAGAGCCCACCTCAAAAAAAAAAAAAGTTAATTATATATTTGGAGGAAAAAGCCAAATTTGCATTTGCACTGAACATGTATATTTTTTTTCTTGTCAGCACTTCTTTTAAAATTAAACACAACTATCTCTACGTACAATGCCCTGGGGAATCCAGATATGATAGAAATTGTGTAGAAGAATGGACATAGGCACACACAAATACTATGTCAGCTTATATGAGACTTGGGAATCCTTGGATCCTGAAGGATGACCATACAATGACGTGTGCTTTGAAGACATATTCCACAGGTTTGATGATGATGAGGAAGGGGTTCTGCTCCGCAGAGATGGCTAATGCTCTGGGTGAAGAGAGGAGCGTTCAAGCAGTAACCCTGGAAAGAGGAAAGAGGAGCTGCACCTGAAGCACATCAGTGTTCACCGATCTGGAAGAGGAGGAAGGGCAGGCCTGGAGACAGAGGTGCCCAGAAAGTGAGGGAAGCTGGTGTGCGCGGGTCAGCAGGGCCCAGTGCAGTAAGGATAGAAACAGCCATTGGATGTGGCCACGGGAGGTGAGACAAGTATAGTTTTGTTTGTTTGTTTGTTTGTTTGTTTGTTTGTTTTTTGAGGTAGGATCTCACTCTAGTTCAAACTGACCTGGAATTCACTATGGAGTCTCAGGGTGGCCTCGAACTCACAGCGATCCTCCTACCTCTGCCTCCCCAGTGCTGGGATTACAGGCGTGCACCACCATACCTGGCTCAGAATAGTTATAACGGAAAGTTAGAAATGTGAATGAGGAGAATGAGAGGTGAAAGACGAAACAGAGGGAGCAAGAAAGATGACCCAGCCTAGGGAGATGGCTCAGTGGTTAAAGGCACTTGCTTGCAAAGCCTACTGGCCTGGGGTGCAATTCTCCAGACACCCACATAAAGCCAGACAGGCGTTTGATTGCAATGACAAGAGGCCTTGGTATGCCCATACAGAAAGAAAGAAAGAGAAAGAAAGAACGAAAGAAAGAAAGAAAGAAAGAAAGAAAGAAAGAAAGAAAGAAAGAAAAGAAAGAAAGAAAGAAAGAGAAAGAAAAGGGAGGGGAGGGGAGGGGAGGGGAAGGGAAGGGAAGGGAAGGGAGGAAGGAAGGAAGGAAGGAAGGAAGAAAGGAGGGAAGGAGGATAGATGACCCTTCCCAGGTGCTTCATTCGAAAAGAGACAGAGAGATGGGACAAGAGTCACAAGTTCCAGCGTGATGTTTCTGACATCAGGAGAGCCCAGCGTGTTTGTCTGCTGCGGGTGGAACCCAGTGGGAAGGGAAGGACATGGGGAAGAGGGAACTCAGAAGCTGAGCACTGGAGAGAGGCTGAGGAAGCAGAGCACAGGTGAGGACGGGCTTCAGATGAGGCTGACACCGCCTCCGGCACACCTCCCCACACCACCAGCCCAGGCCTTTGAAGTCTTCAAGTTTGAATGGATCACCAAACCTGACTCATTTGCCCATAACATTGGTCATTTTTATCACTTGCTTTTCGTTTTACTGCCATTACTTACAATAAAGTTCTAACAGCCTTTTCTGACCTATATAGTATGACAAAGCAGGATTGCTTCAATGTAACAGCCATACCAGCTTTGAGAGAGAAAGAAAAAAATGGGTGCACCAGGGCCTCCAGCCCCTGCAAATGAACTGCAGATGCATGTGCCACCTTGCACTTCTGGCTTACGTTGGCCCTGGGGAATTGAACCTGAGTTCTTTGGTTTTGCAGACAAGCGCCTTAACTGCTAAGCCACCTCTCCAGCCCTTGCTTTGTTTTTTTTTTTTTTTGCTTGAGGTTTTGTTTGTTTAGGCAAAGTTGCTTTTCATGTTATTGTTCGGTATTTTAAGTCAGGATCTTTTAGATAACCCAGGCTGCCCTTGGTCTGTTCTGTCCGGCTTCTACTTTATTATGCAATAAGAGGAGTAGGCCATATGCTCAGGTGAAAAGCTGGGACTTGAAGATAGCGCCACCCATAAATATAGGAACAGCTAAACACTGAAGAGACTCCAAACTCCTCAAAGCAGAAAATCAGAGTCGGCTGAGAGCCCAACGCTGAACGAGATTGAAACTCCTCCTCCCACCCGTCAAGGATCAGGGGACACTGAGGACAAAGGGAATGAAAGACTGTAAGAGCCACAGGGTGGGAAGAACTCCGAGGCACTGTCCCCCACACCAGGACTGGCTGGAGCACTCATGACCCCCTGGTGAATAGTGATAAGCGCACTGAGGAAGGCCTCAGTGAAGTGGGGCTGGGGAGAGAGGATGTGAGAGTATGACCCTATGGGAATATGCCTGACGTGCAAATATGTTCAAATAAAGCTCACTACATACAAATGTGTAAATGTATGTGTTTGTGTGTGTATACGGCCAGTTGCTCATCATCCAAGAGAAGCCAACCTGACCACGCAGAGTAACTCCATGTTCCAAGTGCACGCTGACCCAACAGTCAGCCCCAAGCTGAGACATCATTGTCACCCAAGCCCAGCGCCAGGACCGATTGGGTGACAGAGACATTTGCTCGATACAAGACATCACAGAGGACTGTTCATGCCATATCCTAGACCTGCAACCGAGCCCCAGCTGCCTCGAATCCACCTGTGAGGCCAGACCTGCTGCGTGTCTTTGCTTAATTGCGTGTCTTGATCATTTGGTATCTGTAGCCAGAGCCCGTAGGCAGTAAATGTCCTTTTTCCTTCATTCGGTTCAAGCAAGCAAATGTAGCTGCCATGGTCGTGTTTGCTTCACTGGGCTGCTGACTTATTTTAAGAACTAAATCTTTCCTGTTACTATATTTTTCAGTCTAGGGTGTGTGTACTCCCCAGACTGACAGGAATAATTTACCTCCTGTATAAGCGTATCCTCTTATGCGATGCACTAGTGCCACCTACTGGTCACTAGCTCCACAGCAGCCCATTTAAACAGATCATCTAGGAGGAAAAGCATTTTGTGCTCTTCCAAGAGTTCTACACACATTTTTCTCTGCTCACATAGCAGACCTTGCCCAGCAGTACTATGCTGGCTTTATTCTCTTATTTTTATTATTTTTTTTAGAGAGAGAAAGAACTGGAGTGCCAGGACTTCAGCCACTGTAGTCAAACTCCAGACGCTTGTGCCATCTAGTGGGCATGTGCGACCTTGCACTTGCCTCATCTTTGTGCATCTGGCTTACGTGGGATCTGGAGAGTCAAACATGGGTCCTTAGGCGTTGCAGGCAAGCGCCTTAACTGCTAAGCCATCTCTCCAGCCCTGGTTTTATTTTTAAGGTCCATAAGCTAAGACCCAAGGCACCAACCAGGGCCCTGAGCAGGTCTTTCACTTGGCAACCCCATTTCTTGCTTTCCAAGATTGGCACTGTCATTTATAAATGATGAGCTCCTGACAGACAAGACAATGCAGGCTTCAGGTTTCCAGAGCACAAGTGGGGAGAAAGACAGCTCCCGTGGGGCCTGAAGCAATCATCTTGTCTTTATTTAACCTGTCTTGGCAGCAACTCTGAACTCAGGGTACAAGATCATTCTCCCAGAACCTCATGCTGTTTGTTACCTGCAGGTCACTCAAGAGGCGTGATACTCAGTGCACCTGACGCCTTGCTCTCTGCCTCCCCAGTACAAGACGTGAGAGCCATCTGGCCTCCAGGCTCCTAGTTCCCCGCAGATGTTCAAACCAGGACTTTCTGTTGTTCTTGTTTTATTTTTTTTTAATTTTTATTTATTTGAGAAAGAAAGAGAGAAACAGACAGGATGCCAAGGTCTCCAGCCACTGCAAACAAACTCCAGACGTATGTGCCACCTTGTGCATCTGACTTACGTGGGTCCTGAGGAATTGAACTTGAGTCCTTTCACTTTGCAAGCCAGCCCTTTTTTGTTTTTTGGTGTTTTTTTGAGGTAGGGTCTCACTCTATTCCAGGCTGACTTGGAATTCACTATGTAGTTTCAGGCTGGCCTCAAACTCACAGTGATCATCCTACCTCTGCCTCCTGAGTGCTGGGATTAAAGGAAAACCAGGACGTTTTTACTTTGGCCCCATACGATCTGATTAGTCTTTGCCAATTAAAGCTGTTCACTGTGGCCAGGCATGACGGTGCACATCTGTAATCTCACAGTGATCCTCCTACCTCTGCCGCCCCAGTGCTGGGATTACAGGCATGTGCCACCACACCCAACTCCCAGTGACACTTTCAAAGTACCCCAGTAACGGCAATGCACATGTAACTGTTCATCTCCACTGTCAACTTGATGTGATTACCAAAATTTTTTTTTAAAAAGCTATTCACCATGAATGTTTAGCAGCATTTCTTGCCTCTGCACACCACTCCCCCAGCCCTATTATAACAATTGAAATATCTATAGGCATTGCAACACGGTCCCTCGGGATGCATAATTGACCCTGTTGAGAACCCTGTACCTAGAAGTCAGGTATGCAGGTGTTATGGTTTGAATGTGAAACGTCCCCATGGGCTCATGTGTTTGAACACTTGGTTCCAGTTGGTGGTGCTGTGCTGGGGTTTGTGGGACCTTTTGGACATGAGACCTAACTGGTGGATGTTAATGCTGCAGGGGCAGATCTTGGGATTAGAGACCTGCCCTGCTTACAGCTTGTTCGCTGCTCTCTGACCTTCTGAGATGTGAGGAATAAGGCACAAGCTGCTGCCACCACCCATGAGGCCTGCGTTCCCTGCCCACTGTGCAGGACTATATCCCCGTAAACCGTAAGGCAAAATAAACTTCTCTCCCCTTGAAATGTTTCCATTGGGTATTTGGTCATGTGACAAGAAAAGTGACTAGTGCAGTATCGATAAAGAAGAAAGAAAAATGGGCTGAAGAGATAGCTTAGGTACTTTCATGCAAAGCCAAAAGATCTAGGTTCAATTCCCCAGGACCCATGTAAGCCAGATGCACAAGGTGGCACATGCATGTGCTGTTCATTTGCAGTGGCTGGAGGCCCTGGCGCGCTCCCTCTCTCTCTCTCTCTCTCTCTCTCTCTCTCTCTTCCTCTCTCTCAAATAAATAAATAAAAATAAAATATTTTTTTTAAAGAAATAGAAATAAAATGAGGAAGAATTACTACTTCTGCCATTTAAAACACAAATTGTCCCAGTAGCATAATGTCTGTCACTCGTCTCCTGAAGTTCAGAGACATCACATGGCCAAGGTCACACCAGTACACCAGTAACAGCCACAGGAATCCAGGCTCTCCTGACTCTCACACCAGGGCTGGCACCACATCCAGATCCAGAACAGAGACACTGGAACCATCCTGAGTCTCAACAGTCCTGCAAAATATGCTCGTAGCATCCAGGTTTAGACTGACAGAAAGACGATAGCTGGTTTCTATAAAAAAGGCCATCCAAAGTGTTTGTGACAAGAACAGACTGATTGGCCTTTATACTTCTTCACTGATGTCAGCTCGGAGAGTCTCTGTTCAGTTGTGGACAAGAGTGGTTCTCATTTTTATCTGCAAAAAAAAAAAATCATTTGGGGATCTTTTAAAAATAAATACCTAGGCCCTGAAGTAGGTCAATCAGAATCACAGGGATCCAGTGACATCTTATGTGTTTTGTTTTGGTTTTTGAGGTGAGGTCTCACTCTAGCCCAGGCTGACCTGGAATTCACTCTGTATTCTCAGGATGGCTGCAAACTCACAATGATCCTCCTACCTCTGCTGCCCCAGTGCTGGGATTACAGGTGTGTGCCACCACACCCAGCTCCCAGTGACACTTTCAAAGTATCCCCGTAACTGCGATGCACATGTAACTGTTCATCTCCACTGTCAACTTGATGTGATTACCAAGGAGACAAGCCTCCGGGCAAGTCTGTAAAGGGGTTCTAGATTAGGCTAAGGGAGGGGGTACGGTTCCACGGGCTGGGGCCGGGACTGCACAGAAAGGAGAAAGCTAGCTGATCACCAGCGTCCAGCTTTCCGCTTGCTGACTGGGGATGAAATGGGACCTGCTGCTTCATGATCCCCCACCTGCCTTCCCCACCTTGATGGACCATGGCCCCTTCACCTGGAAGCTGAGATCAACCCTGCCATCCTTAAGTTGCTCCTTGTCAACAAGGAAAGGAATACAGTGTACTCAGAATTGGCAGCCCTGGGGTGAGGCAAACCCTAAGACACCCGTGCCCTCTTTCTACCTTCCATCTCACTGCCCTAGACTGAAGGCCACCTCTTCTTGCACAACCCACTGGGCTCCCAAGACCCACAAGAAGGTGGCTAAGTTCTCCATGTCATGGGACTGTCCCAAAAGATAGGAAGACCGTACAGAGTCTCCCTCAGAGTCTCACAGGTCCTTCAGGCTGTGAGCTGTTCACTTCAGCATCTTGTTCTGTCACTGGAGCTCACTGAGGGTAGAAACCCTGGGGGACAGAGCAACAGAGCTGCAACCACTGTAAACCGACCTTCCTGGCCTCACTGGACGCTTACTGCCCAACTCTAATAAAATCCGTTCTAATCCTTGGTCTCCAGGGGACGAGAGAGCCTCCCCTTTCTGAATATGACTCACAGCCTCCTATTTCGGCTCTCCAAAGAAGGTGACAACGTCTCACTCAACAAGGTCTCTGAGTAGCTTTGGCCACACCACTGGGACTCTGAACAGAGCCGCATGGTCTTCTTGCCAGCTTGTGCCTCCTGCCACCACTGCTTCTGCCAGTTGTCCTCCAACAGCCAGATGGCTTCACATGGCACTCCCCAGTAGTGAGTAATAAAAGCAATGTGTGAGGGCTGAATAGATGGCTCAGTAGTTAAAGGTACTTACTTGGAAAGCCTGAAGGCCCAGGTTTGATTCCCCAATACCCACATAAAGCCATATGCACAAGGTGGCACATGTGTTTGGAGTACTTTTGCAGTGGTAGGAGGCCCTGGCATGCCCATATTTTTTCTCTCCTCTCACTCCTTGCAAATAAATAAAATATTTTTTAATATTTGATTTCTTTATCTGAGAGAGAGAGGAAGAGGCAGAGAGAAAGACAGAATGGGCACAACAGGGCCTCCAGCCACTGCAGACGAACTGCAGACACATGCGCCCCCTATGTGTCGGGCTTATGTGGGTCCTGGGGAATTGAATCGGGGTCCTTAGGCTTTGCAGGCAAACACCTTAACTACTAAGCCATATCCCCAGCACTAAAATATTTTTTTAAAAAAGCCATTCATGAGCAACATGTCAATTACCTGCAATAGGTGGTTTGGTTAGTCTCATCCTCATCCCCACTTTGTGAACAGGGAACCTATGTGACTCTTCACCGTTCTGTCTCAGCTTTGGTTCTCAAGATTCCACTGAGCGCCTGAAGAATGACCCTCCCACTTGCTGTGCCAAGGACCAGGTGTGGGTCGCCACTGAGTCACAAAGCTGGCATGAGGAGCCGGGATTGAGACCCAGTCCTATGTACCTGCATGCTGCTGATGGTGGGCTGGGAAGAGCTAAGGACCAGGCTTTAGGGGGAGAGAGAACACCCCCGGGGGATCAGCCAAGGGGCCACAGGAGAGAGGACCAAGAGGAGAGCGAGGTGAGCGGCATCTGGGGCTAATGTTAGCCGTGATGAGGTCACGTGATGGCCAATGGGCATCGCTTCCAAAGTGCCGTGGGGGGAACAAGTGAACTGGGGCAAGATGAGAAACACAGGCTATATTCATCATCTCTGCTTCCCCAATGCTCTGACAAAATGCTTGACAACAGCAACTTAATGAAAGAAGGGTGTGTTTGGGCTCAGAGTGTTAGGGTTCAGTCCACCATGGTGGGGAAGGCACAGCGGCAGGAGTGTGAGACAGCTGGTCACACTTCATTTGCAGCTAGGAAACAGAGAGGAAAGTGGATACCTAGCTTGCTTTCTCCGTTCTGTTCTATCCAACCTCCAGACCGTAGGAAAGTGCTGCCCCCATGCAGCCTGGGTCTTTCCACTTCCATTAACCCAGTCTAGAAACTCCCCCCCAGACATTGTCTCCAAAGGCCATATTTCTCTCAGCCACAAGGTCTTTCTTATTTGCTTTCTTTCAATCATGCTTGCTTGCATTCATTTTAGTATTTTTATTTCCCTATTGGCAAGAGAGAATGGGCATGCTAGGACCACTTGCCACTGCAAGCAAACTTCAGACACATGTGTGTCACTTGGTACATCTGGTTTTAGGTGGATACTGACGAATCAAACCCAGACCATCAGGTTTGCAAGCAAATGCCTTTAACCATTGAGCCATCTTTCCAGCCCACCTTTCTGGTCTTTAAAAAAAAATAGTTATATTTATTTATGTGCAAGCAGAGATAGATAGAAAGAAAAGAGACAGAGAAAATGGGCATGCCAGGGCCTCCAGCTGCTGCAAATGAACTCCAGATGCATGTGCCACTTTGTGCATCTGGCTTTACATGGATAGTGGATAATCAAACCTGGGTCATGAGGCATTGCAGCTTTAAGTGCTGAGCCATGTCTCCAGCCCAGCTTTCTGGTTTTTCAAACTCCTACCAGATTGGCTCATTAAGCACTACTTACTGCATTGTTAAGCTTCTCTAGTGCAAAGTTCCAAATCCTTCCACATTCCTCCTGCAAACCAGTTCCAGAATACTAAGAACCACACGGTCAGGTTTATGGCAGCAGTAGCCTCACTTCCCAGTGCCAATTTTCTGATTCAGTCAACTTCTCATTGCTGGGACAAAGTTCCTGGCAAAAATCAGTTTAAGGAAGGAAGAGTTTATCTCATCTTTACAGTTCAGGTCATAGTCGATTATGGAGAAGGCACAGTGGCAAGAGCTGATCACACTGGTCCACAGTGAGGAAGCAGAGTGATGAAGGCTGCTGCTCGGCCAGCTCTCTCCTTGTATATAGTCCAGGACACCAGCCCATGGAAAGGTGCCCCCACACATAAAACTGATCTTCCCACCTCAACTAACCTCAGCCAGATAGCCACTCACAGGTATGCCCAGAGGCTAATCTAATTGAGATAACCTGTCCCCAGTGATTCTAGAAAAAGGTGTACTCATATACCAATATATCACAGAGCAAGCTAATGAGGCAGTGTGACTTTAAGTTGGGGGTCAGGAAAGGCCTCATTGTGTGAATGTCCTGGCACCTGGGAGAGTGTGATTTTTTTTTCTTCTCTTCTTAATCATTTCATCAATTAATGGTTGCTTCAGCAAAGGGGAGGAGGGCATAGCTTCGAGTCCCAATCACTAAAAGTGCAGAGCTTTACTTTCATAGCCCAGTGAAGGAACACATTCATTCACAAAAGCTAAATTCCTCAGAACAAAGACGACCCCATAACTTCCCTGTATGTGCCACACTTGATACAATTTATCATGGAAACAAGACTGGAGGGTATTAAATGTGTGAACACATCACTCGTGGCCAGAAAATTATTTCAGCTCTTGCATTTCTCATCCAGCTGTCCTCTTCATACATTGTATCCATGGGATTCAGCACACACTCAAGCATACAAGTGTTAGGCTTCTGCTGTTTGGTTTACAATCACACTGCGATCATTTCTCTTGGGTGTTTCCCAGTCTTCATCACTGGGTGAATGCACAGCGTTAGCTATTCAGCTGGTCCGTGGGCTTCGTGGCTCACTAGTGGGCACATTTGCTCAGTGGCGAGAGCACTGGGCTTATAAACTGAGTTGTAAATTACATCGCTGGTGATTTATGCTTTGATTTAAAAAATCAGTTCAATAAAGAAAAGATGCAAGTGCCCGGTGTGGTGGCGCACTCCTTTAATCCCAGCACTCGGGAGGCAGAGATAAGAGGATTTCAATGAGTTCAAGGCCATCCTGAGACTACATAGTGAATTCCAGGTCAGCCTGAGCTAGAGACCCTACCTCAAAAAACCAAGAAAAGGAAAAAAAAAAAAAAGGAAAGAGAGAGAGAGAAAGAAAGATGCAAGACTCTATAATCTCAGCACTTGGGAGTTGGAGGCAGGAGGATCATGAGTTCAAGACCCATTGGACATAAACAGCTAATTCTAAGCCGGATGAGGTTTTTTTGTTTTGTTTTGTTTTGTTTTTAAAGAAAGAAAGCCAGAAAAGATGCAAAGGGAAAAATGACTCCTGACCAGGTGTGTTGTCACACATCTTTAGCCCCATGACTCAGGAGGCTGAGGTAGGAGGATCTTCCATGAGTTTAAATCCAGCCTGGGGGCTGCAAGTCAGCCTGGGCTAGAGTGAGACCCTTCCTTCTAGAAAAACAGAAGTGCTTGCGGAAAATGTTATCACCTGAAGGATTACAAGCTATTTCTAGTGAAATACAGGTGCAGATGATCAGCATCCCTACTATAGTTTAGGAGTGAGCTGGAAGAGGAAATCCTAGAATACAACCAAAAAAAAAAAAAAAAAAAGAAGGAAAAGAAGAGGGAGAGGAGGAGGAAGGAGTGAGGGAGGAGGGGAGGGGGAAGAGGAGGAGAGAAGGAGGAGGAAGAGGGGAGGGGAAGGGAGGAGAAAGAGGTAGAGGAGGGAAGGAGGAAAAGGAAGGGGAAGAGAGGAGGAGGAAGAAGAGGGGGAGGAGAGGGAGGGAGGAGGGGGAAGAGGAAGAAGATGGGAAAGAAAAGCAAGAGTTTTCTTGCAGCCTCAGCACTACCAGGAGCACTAGAAATGGAGGTGTAAGGCCCCACGAGCTCTTTTTCATACCCTGAATCCAGGGACCATCCAATAAATTACAAACTGACCAGTAGTGACCAGGTGAACCTGGAGGCCAATTTGGCCTCAGTGGAGCCAGCAGGGAGGTGTCGGGCCTGCAGCTGCGCAGACCCGCCGGCAGGGGGCTCTGTGTCGCCGCTGCGGCTGCATCGGGGAGCGGGGCCCCTGGCCCGCGCTGTGGCTGACACGTGGCCGCCTGGGCATGATAGCCCAGCCTCGATACAAGGTCTTGCCCTTCGCAAGGACCAGGGAGAGCCTCTTAAAAACGGATGTTCCCCCACAGCCTTTCCCTTGCCTATTTTTTTCTTTTCCCAGATTCCCGAATTCCACCTGACTACGGAGTTGCCACGCACAAGAAGCACGCGGGCGTGGCCAGTCAGAGTGACCCAAACAGAACGGTGTTTGTGCTCAGTACCCCATCCTCCACACCCCAATTCCAGGCGCCCAAAGCTCCGAACTCAACTTGCTTTTCTTTCAGGCATAAGCTTCAGTCCCGAGGGGAAAGGAAGGGGCTTGCCTTAGAAGCCTGTCACCTACCCAAGGCAGGAGGGTGAGACAGGATGCTTGAGCTAGATTTCCCCAGGCCAGACAAACAGCCAGATCAAAGGAGACAGTTTAAGCAAATGTTGATTTATTCCCCCGGGCTGAAGGAACAGCAATGGGGGTTCAAAGCAAGTATACAGAATAGCGGAATAGCACACCACAAGCCAGGGACAGGGCCTTCCTGGCTGTGGGCTCCCCTCTGTCCAAGGACCAGGAGCTGGGGTTACTTCAGCAGACAGCATGCTACCTGGGAAGAGGAAAGCCACGCCCATCCAGGACAAGCTTGTCTGCCCCACCTGAACCCCAACTCCTGGGACCTGGAGGCCCACGCTCCGCAGCCAGCACCGTGGCTTCTGCTGCTCTCTGGTCCTGTGGGCCACCTTCACCAAGAGGTCCTGGGTGACCTCTGCCTGACTTTCTTCCTCTTGCCCTGGGGACCTGGGGACCACACGCTGGCTTTCTTCTGGGTACCAGGCCTTCGTGATGCTTTCTTGCTGCCTGTGGGAGAGGCAGGCTTGTGGGAGGCACTTTTCTGAGGGGAAGCTGAGGTTGCGTTGGATGATCTTGGAGCCGCTTTCTCTGACTGCTCCTTCAGCAAGTCCAGGACCGTGGCTGGAAAATATGCATTTATTTAGCAAGAAGCCCAAAGCCTGGCAAACAGAATCCAGGGAAACTTCTAACCTTCCTTCTTTTGGAGTTGGGAGCGTAGATGTGCATGGCAGTGCACACCTTTAATCCCAGCACTTGGAGGCTGAGGTAAGAGGATTTCTGTGAGTTCAAGCCTAGCCTGGACTACAGAGTGAGTTCCAGGTCAAGCTGGGCTAGAGTGAGAGACACCCTGCCTCAAAATCAGAGAGAGAGAGACTCGGGCTAGAGCTAGTTCAATTAGTAAAGTGCTTACCTTATAAGCATGAGGACCTGAGTTCTATCCCAAGAATTCAAGTTTACAAAGAGAGAGTGGTTACAGTGATGGCTTAGTGGCTAAGGTATTTGCCTGGAAAGCCCAAAGACCCAGGTTTGATTCTCCAGTGCTCACATAAGCCAGATGCACAAGATGGTGCATTCATCTGGAGTTCATTTGTGGTGGCTTGAGGCCCTGGCACACCCATACTCTCTGCATCTGCCTCCCTCTCCCTCTCTCAAATAAATAAATAAATATTTTAAATAAAAGCCAAGTGTGGTGGTAGTCACTTATAATCCCAGCACTAGAGAAGTAGAGACAGGATGATCCCTGGGTCTTACCTAATTTCTAAGCTAGACGCTAGTGAGAATATTTGTCTTTAAAAAGGTGGCTGGCAGGTTGAAGAGATGGCTTAGCAGTTAAGGTGCTTGCCTGTGAAGCCTAAGAACTCATGTTCAAGTCTCCAGGTCCCACATAGCCAGATGCACAGTGATGCAAATGCACAATGTCATATATAGGCACACGGGGCCATATGCATCTGGAGTTCATTCACAGCAGGGTGAAGGTCCTGGCATGCCCATTCTCTCTCTCTCTCTCTCTCCCTCTCCCTCTCTCTTTCCCTCTCTCCCTCTCCCTCTTCTTCCCTCCCTCTCCCTCTCCCTCTCTCTCCCTCCCACTCTCCCTTCCTCCCTTCCTCCCTCCCTCTCTCAAAATAATAATAAAAGGTGGTTGGAATTCCAGATAATGACACCCAACATAAACTTTTGGCTTCCATACCCAAACAAACACATGTGCCCATGTATTCATATAGAAATAGATGTATTAAAGAAAAAAGAAGGCTGGAGAGATGGCTTAGCAGTTATGACACTTGCCTGCAAAACCAAAGGACCCAGGTTTGGTTCCCCAGGACCCATGTAAACCAGATGCACAAGGTGGTGCGTGTGTCTGGAGTTCGTTTGTAGTGGCTGGAGGCCCTGGCATGCTAATTCAGTCTCTCTCTCTCTTTCTTTATCTTCCCCCCCTCAAATAAATAAATAAATATAAAATTATTTTTTTAAAGTGCAGGACTAGGGAGATGTCTCAGTGATTTGCCTGCATAGCCTAAGAACCCAGATTTGATTCCCCAGTACCTATGTGTGGTGGTTTGATTCAGGTATCCCCCACAAACTTAGGTGTTCTGAATGCTAGGTCCACAGCTGATGGCAATTTGGAATTAAAGCCTCTTGCAGTTGGGCATGGTGGCACATGCCTTTAATCCAAGCACTGGGGAGGCATTGGTAGGAGGATCACTATGAGTTCAAGGCCACCCTGAGACTACAGAGTGAATTCCAGGTCAGCCTGAGCTAGAGTGAGACCCTGCCTCAAAAACAAAAACAAAACCCTCCTGAAGGCAGTGTATTGTTGGGGGCAGGCTTATGGTTATTATAGGCTTCCTCTTGACAGTGTTTGGCACACTTTCCTGTTGCTGTTGTCCATCTGCTGTTGGCCAGGAGGTGATGTCCACTCTCTGCTCATCATTTTTCCTTGCCATCATGGAGCTTCCCCTCAAGTCTGTGAACCAAAATAAACCTTTCTTCCTACAAGCTGCTCTTGGTCGGGTGTTTTCTGCCAGCAACACCATGTAAAGCCAGATGTATAAGATGGTGCATGCCTCTGTAGTTTGTTTGCAGTGGCTAGAAGGCCTGGGGTGATTATTTTGTCTTTCTGTCTGTCTGTCTGTCTATCTATCTATCTATCTATCTATCTATCTCCCTCCCTCCCTCCCTCCCTCCCTCTCTCACACACATACACACTCAAATAAATAAATGAAGGCTGGAGGGATGGCATAGCAGTTAAGGCATTTGCCTGCAAAGCCAAAGGACCCAGGCTCAATTCCCCAGGACCCACGTGAGCCAGATGCACAAAGGAGCACATGTGTCTGGAGTTCATTTGCAGTGGCTGGAGGCCCTCATGTGCCCATTCATTCTCTCTCAATTGCTCTTCCTCTATCAAATAAATAAATAAATAATATTTTTTAAAAAAATAAAAAATGAAAATGTAAAAGAAAAAGCAAAGAGATGAGGTCTTGCTATATTTCCCAGACTGGCCTTGGATTCCTGGGCTCAAAAGATCCTTCTCCCTCAACCTACTGAATAGCTGAGAATACAAGGGCCATCACACCCAGCTTGCCGTTCTCTAATATAAAATTTTCATTAGCGTTTTGTTTTAATTCCTCTCTGGTATTGGCTTACATGCCTTCCTTTGCTGAGAGGGACACTCCAGAAATGCATAGCTGCAGGGTATTTTCTGTGAGCCGATCCCTTATCTGTTCGTTCTCTCTGATTCCCTGCTCTACCATGAGGAAAAAGCGCTCACCTCAAGGTCTCTCAGTGTTTCCTGTACCTCCTTTAACACCAGAATCCCAGAGCTATGCTTATTTCTTTATCTGCCGCCCCCTACCCCACTTGTCTCTGAACTTGGACAGCCCAGTGGTTTCAAATATTCACTGTTGTATCTTCAAGGCTTAGTGCAGCACCTGCCACAAAGTAAGGGCTAAATAATCAATGCCAAATAAATAAATAGTTTAACAATGAAAGGAAGGGGAAAAGAAGAAGTGAGGGAAGGAGGGAGGGATGGAGGGAGGAAAGAAGAGAAGAACGGAAGGAAGGGTAAAAGGAAGGAAGAAAACAGGAAAGGGGAAAAGGGAAGAAGAGAGAGAGGGAGGGAGATTACAGTTGCAGTGCCTCTCTCCCTCATCCTAGTGTGGAGAAGAGATTTATACACCAAGCCACAAGCTAATGATCCTTTCCAAAAAGCAACCTTTACTGGGAAACTAAGACCTTCCATCCTTGGGGGCTGCTGCGTGCTGCGAAAGGATTGTGCAATGCCCTGACACAGAGCTTCGGAGGGGACTCACCGGCGAGTGGCCTGAACGGGATCTTCTTTCCCTTGGTTCTCACTGGCACTGGCTTGTATTTGCACTTGCCCGGCGGTGCTTGCCTGGAAACACAGAGAGTGAGGACAGGGCAACCTCTGAAGGAAGGAGCAGAAACCAAGGTCAAGGTGCACGTGTGTGAGAAGTGAGGTCAACTCTTCCTCCTCCACGAGGAAGGGTAAGTGTAATGGGACAGTGTTCTGGGATCAAGAGGAGAGGAGAAAGGCCACAGACCCCACAGGCGCTCTGGGCCCCTAGGAGACAGTGGAGCGGGGAGGCTAACAAGCAGAATTGGGTCCAATCCTGGTAACCAGAGCAAAATATAGGGCCAGGGAGGTTGCTCCGTGGTTAAAAGCACTTGTTTTCAGAGCCTATGGCCCAGGTTTCATTCCCCAGTGCCCACTTAGATTCTGGTGCACGAGGGGTACATGCATCTGGAGGTTTTTCTTTTTTTTTTTTTCTATTGTTTCTCTCTCTAATCTCTCCCTGCCCTTACAAATAAATAAATAAATAAATTTTAAAGTACAAAAAGAAACAATAGAATCCATCTCACAGGGAAATGGTGAAGATTAAATCAGAGCCACGTGCCTGGCATTATAAAAAATGACAGATAAAGAATGAGGGGCTGAAGAGATGGCTTAGCGGATAAGGCGTCTGCCTGCAAAGCCAAAGGACCCAGGTTCCATTCCCCAGGACCCATGTAAGCCAGATGCACAAGCGGCACATGAATCGGGAGTTCGTTTTCAGTGGCTGGAGGCCCTGGCATGCCCATTCTCTCTCTATCTCTCTTCTCTCTCTATCTCTCGCTCTCTGCTTGTACAGAAATAATTAAATTTTCTTAAGGGATGAATTTTTTTTAAACATGTGGACAAGACACACCATTTAACAAGTGTTCTGCAGATGGTGGTGTTGAAAAGGGTGGAGGTAGGGAGTCCTTTAAGGAAAATCCTTTAAAGAAGTCATGCCTGGGCTACAGAGGCTCAGCGGTTAAAGTACAAACTTTCAAAAACTGATGGCATGGGTTCAATTCCGCAGTGCCCATGTAAAGTGAGATGCGCAAAGTAGAGCGTGGGTGTGGAGTTCATTTGCAGGGAGGAGCACCTGGAGCACCTATTCTCATTCTCTCCCTCTCTCTCCCTCTCTCTCTCTGTCTCTCTCCCCAAATAAGTAAGTATTTCTTTAAATTCATGCCATGGGGGCTCAGTGTGCAGTGTGGAGTGCTTCCTTAGCATGCACTGAGCCTTGGGAACCGCCCTCAGCATTATGTAAACCTGGCATGGTGGACACACCCCTGGAATCCCAGAAAGGCTGAGGTGGAAGGATTGCCAAAAGATCAAGGCCAACATGGGCTACATAGTGAGCTCAAGGCCAGCCTACGATATAGTGTGAGACCATCTCAAGAAAAACAATAACAGGAAAAAAAAAAAAAGCCTTATAACTACTTTTTATCTGGCCCTTCATGAACTCTCTTAAAAAAGAGGGAAGCTCGCACCTAACCAAAGGAAAGTGCCAAAAGAGAGGGGCAGTGGATCCTCACAGGAGCCTTGTTAGTGGAAAGAGTGGAATCCCCCACTGAGCCATCTCTGTGAATGATATAAATGTGACCATTTTTCTGAAGAGAGACGATTCTCTAACCTAGGGTGATAGCGTTCATCTCACCCTAAATTAGAGAATCGGGAGCTTTTTGGCCAGAGAGAAGGCCACGAAGAGGCAGGAGATCTCCGTGTGCTAGGGAAAGGAGGCCCCTGACAGACATGTGACTCAAATGGTCACATCCGCATGGCACCTGCAGAGCTTCCAGGTCAAGTGAGAAGCTACCAGGGAGTCCTGTGCTCCTTTTTAGCAGGAGGACCGACGTCTTTTTTGAGGCAGTAGACACACAGGAGTCTCTCAAAAATAGGGCTGACATCAAACCCATAGGCAGGTATGGACATTCTTTATGCCTTTGAGGCCCAGGGCAAAATTGATGAACCCATTGCAGAAAGAATGAGGTGTGTCTGGGTCCAAGCGTGTATTCGCAGGATTTGGGTGCCCACTCGCAGGCTCTGGAACCATCCTGACCTGACTATGGGAGCAGGGGCAATGAAGGAGCAGAAGGGTAAGTATTGGATAATCACGGACGTGCCCCTCATTCATTGGGTCACAGTCACAGATGTCAAGGGAAGACGGTAAGTACATAACACACGGTCCACTGTGAACACAGTTAGAATCTCTTGTGGCCTTCCATGCTCCTCACAGTCATGAGAAGTTCCCATGTGACATGGAAGAAAAGGATCTGGCAAGGCTATGCTGTATGGTGACATTGCAGAGGACAGTGCACACCAGGATCTCCAGTTTTCCACACAGGTTCCTGCCTTTGGCACTGGAATGATATCTTGACTTTCCAGGAAATGATAGCAATGCCTTTAGGACAAATGGAAGACAAGTACATATTTCTCTCTTGGATATGCCTAGTGAAGGACAAACATTTAGGCCTGTTTGGATCCTTAGAACCACCTAGCATAGTTTACACTGAATGTCCAATTTCCAGTGATCAGAGGAGTTGAGTATCATCAAAAGGGGTTGCTTGAAGTAGGGCCAGGTGCCTTTAGTGCCAGCAGAGATGAGAGGATGAACATGACAAGGCAGCCACCCTGTGGCTCCATACTGAATGCCAGCACACCCGGTAGTAGAATTCAAGCCTTGCTGGAGCAAGACAGGGCAAGGGAAACCAGCCAGGGGACTCATGGGAACCATAAGATGGCTTAGAGGTTAGAGCCTTTGACTGTGACTGTGAAGTCAAAGGAAGCCAGCTCGAGTCTCCGGGACATAGGCAAGCCCGAGACACAAGGGGGCGCTCGTGTGCTTTTGGTCACCTGCTGGACCCATTCCCTCAATGGATCCTTTCTCTTCTCAATATCGCACTTTCTCTCTCATACTTAAATAAGTCGAATACTTTTTCTTCCCCTTTGCGTGGGGCGAGGGGGAAAGGGGTGTGTGTCCAAGATGAAACCATGTTCAACACGGGTTTGTGAAGACACAGGGCCTCCTTGGGCGTAAGCTGTCATGGGTACTTTGCCATTTCATTGTGGTACATAGTAAGCAAATCAATTCCTATTGGAGGCAGGTCAAGAAGGAATTGCACAGCCTGTCAGAGTGGCGTTCAAACCACAAGCAACAGTCCTCGCGTGCGCCTGTGTCATTGGGGGGAAGAAACACCACTTCTTTGAAGTCCTGGACCTGTCAGGCTCTGTCTCAAGACAACCAGACCAGCATCCCTGCACGTTTCAGAAGAGCTGGCGCCTAATCATCACCACTGACAAGGGTAAGTGAGCAGTCCTCTAACGTGGACTCAGACGTTCACGACGATTTTGGAACCTCTGAACGTTTGATATGTGAGGCAGGCTCTCCTCCTCTAGCAGCCGGCCTGGCGCTCGTGGAGGCCCTCCGCCTGCCGCCAATTAAAGGACACTTTGCGGAGCTGTCTCATTCACAGAGACACCCACCCTGTGCGCCCTGCTCCCTCACATTTCAAACAGTCCCGTTCCACTAGGCTCCCCAGTCGTAAGTGAGGGGGTGATCCTGCAGACATTGCTCCCTTTCCACAAGAAGGCCTCGGGCTAGCCCATGGCCGTGCGTCGGCCATCTTTGTGAATTATATAAATCTGACCCTTTTTCTGAAGAGAGCCGATTCTCTAACCTAGGGTGATAGCGTTCGCTCTCACCCTAGGTTAGAGAATCGGGCGCTTTTTGGCTAGAGAGAAGGCCAACAAGAGGCAGGAGATCTCAGTGTCCTAGGGAAAGGAGGCCCCTGACAGACAGGTGATTCAAATGGTCACATCTGCATGCTACCTGCAGAGCGTCCAGGTCAAGTGAGAAGCTACCAGGGAGTCCTGTGCTCCTCTTTAGCAGGAGGACCAACGTCTTTTTGAGGCAGTAGACACACAGGAGTCTCTCGAAAATAGCACTTACATCAACCCCATAGGCAGGTATGGACATTCTTTATGCCTTTGAGGCCCAGGGAAAAATTGATGAACCCATTGCAGAAAGAATGAGGTGAGTCTGGGCCCCAGCCTGTATTCGGAGGGTTTGGGTGCCCACTCACAGGCTCTGGAGGACCATCCTGACCCGACTATGGGAGCAGGGGCAATGAAGGAGCAGAAGGGTAAGTACTGGATAATCGCGGATGTGCCCCTCCTTCATTGGGTCAAGGTCACAAATATCAAGGGAAGGCGGTTAGTACATAACACACAGTCCACTGTGAACACAGTTAGAATCATTTGTGGCCTTCCATGCTCCTCAAAGTCATGAGAAGTTCCCATGTGACGTGGAAGAAAAAGAGCAGGCAAGGCTATGCTGTATGGTGACATTGCAGAGGACACTGCACACCAGCGTCTCCGGTTTTCCACACAGGTTCCTGCCTTTGGCACTGGAATAATATCTTGACTTGCCAGAAAATGATAGCAATGCCTTTGGGACAAATGTAAGTCACATACATATTCCTCTCTTGGAAATGCCTAGTGAAGGACAAACATTTAGGCCTGTTTGGATCCTTTGACCCACCTGGCCCAGTTTGCACTGAATGTCCGAATTGCAGTGATCAGAGCAGTTGAATATCATCAAAAGGTGGTGCTTGAAGTAGGGCCAGGTGCCTTTACTGCCAGCAGAGATGAGAGGATGAACGTGACAAGGCAGCCACCCTGTGGCTCCATCCTGAATGCCAGCACACCCAGTAGTAGAATTCAAGTCTCGCGGGAGCAAGAAAGGGCAAGGGAAACCAGCCACGGGACTCGTGGGAGCCGTAAGATGGCTTAGAGTTTAGAGCCTTTTACTGTGACTGTGAAGTCAAAGGAAGCTGGTTCGAGTCTCCGGGACGTAGGCAAGCCCAAGACACAAAGGGGTGCTCGTGTGCTTTTGGTCACCTGCTGGACCCATTCCCTCAATGGGTCCTTTTCTCTTCTCAATATGGCACTTTCTCTCTCATAGTTAAATATGTCGAATACTTTTTCTTCCCTATTGCGTGGGGCGAGGGGGAGGTGGGTGTGTGTCCGCGATGAAACCCTGCCCAACACGGGTATGTGAAGAGACAGGGCCTTCCTGAACGGCAGCTGTCATGGGTACTTTGCCATTTCATTCTGTTACACGGTAAGCAAATCAATTCCTATTCAAGGCAGGTGAAGAAGGAATTGCACAGCCTGTCGGAGTGGCGTTCAAACCACAAGCAACAGTCTTCGCGTGCGCCTGTGTCATTGGGGGGAAGAAACACTGCTCCTTTGAAGTCCTGGACCTGTCAGGCTCTGTCTCAAGACAACCAGACCAGCATCCCTGCACGTTTCAGAAGAGGTGGCGCCTAATCTTCACTACTGACAAGGGTAAGTGAGCAGTCCACGAACGTGGACTCAGACGTTCACGACGAATTTGGAACCTCTGAACGTTTGATATGTGAGGCAGGCTCTCCTGCTCTAGCAGCCGTCTTGGCGCTCATGGAGGCCCTACGCATGCCACCAATTAAAGGACACTTTGCGGAGCTGTCTCATTCCCAGAGAAACCCACCCTCCGCGCCCTGATCCCTCACATTTCACCCAGTCCCGTTCCACTAGGCTCCCCAGTCGTAAGTGAGGGGGTGATCCTGCAGACATTGCTCCCTTTCCACAAGAAGGCCTCGGGCTGGCCCAAGGCCGTGGGTCGGACATCTTTGTGAATTATATAAATCTGACCCTTTTTCTGAAGAGAGCCAATTCTCTAACCTAGGGTGAGAACGAACGCTATCACCCTAGGTTAGAGAATCGGGAGCGTTTTGGCCAGAGAGAAGGCCACGAAGAGGCAGGAGATCTCAGTGTGCTAGGGAAAGGAGGCCCCTGACAGACATGTGATTCAAATGGTCACATCCGCATGGGACCTGCAGAGCATCCAGGTCAAGTGAGAAGCTACCAGGGAGTCCTCTGCTCCTTTTTAGCAGGAGGACCGACGTCTTTTTGAGGCAGTAGACACACAGGAGTCTCTCCAAAATAGAGCTGACATCAACCCCATAGGCAGGTATGGACATTCTTTATGCCTTTGAGGCCCAGGGCAAAATTGATGAACCCATTGCAGAAAAAATGAGGTGAGTCTGGGCCCCAACGTTTATTCGGAGGGTTTGGGTGCCACCTCTCAGGCTCTGGAGGACCATCCTGTCCGACTATGGGAGCAGGGGCAATGAAGGAGCAGAAGGGTAAGTACTGGATAATCACGGACGTGCTCCTCCTTCATTGGGTCACAGTCACAAATATCAAGGGAAGGCGGTTAGTACCTAAGACATGGTCCACTGTGAAGACACTTAGAATCTCTTGTGTCCTTCCATGCTCCTCACAGTCATGAGAAGTTCCCATGTGACGTGGAAGGAAAAGAGCAGGCAAGGCTATGCTGTATGGTGACATTGCAGAGGACACTGCACACCAGCGTCTCCGGTTTTCCACACAGATTCCTTCCATTGGTTACTGGAATGATATCTTGACTTGCCAGAAAATGATAGCAATGCCTTGGGACAATTGGAAGTCACATACATATTCCTCTCTTGGATATGCCTAGTGAAGGACAAACATTTAGGCCTGTTTGTATCCTTTGACCCACCTGGCATAGTTTGCACTGATTGTCCGAATTCCAGTGATGAGATCAGTTGAGTATTATCAAAAGGGGGTGCTTGAAGTAGGGCCAGGTGCCTTTACTGCCAGAAGCAATGAGAGGATGAACGTGACAAGGCAGAAACCCTGTGGCTCCATCCTGAATGCCAGCACACCCGGTAGTAGAATTCAAGCCTCGCTGGAGCAAGACAGAGTAAGGGAAACCAGCCACGGGAATCGTGGGAGTCGTAAGATGGCTTAGAGGTTAGAGCCTTTCACTGTGACTGTGAAGTCAAAGGAAGCCAGTTCGAGTCTCCGGAACATAGGCAAGCCCGAGACACAAGGGGGCGCTCGTGTGCTTTTCGTCACCTGCTGCACCCATTCCCTCAATGGGTCCTTTTCTCTTCTCAATATGGTACTTTCTCTCTCATAGTTAAATAAGTCGAAATTTTTTATTCCCCCTTGCGTGGGGCGAGGGGGAGGTGGGTGTTTGCCAGCTTGAAACCGTGCTCAACACGGGTTTGGGAAGAGAGAGGGCCTCCTTGGGCGGCAGCTGTCATGGGTACTTTTCCATTTCATTTTGGTACACGGCAAGCAAATCAATTCCTATTCGAGGCAGGTCAAGAAGGAATTGCACAGCCTGTCGGAGTGGCGATCAAACCACAAGCAACAGTCTTCGCGTGTGCCTGTGTCATTGGGGGGAAGAAACACCGCTCCTTTGAAATCCTGGACCTGTCAGGTTCTGTATCAAGACAACCTACCAGCATCCCTGCAAGTTTCAGAAGAGGTGGCGCCTAATCATCACCATTGACAAGGGTAAGGGAGCAGTCCACAAACGTGGACTCAGACGTTCACGACGATTTTGGAACCTCTGGACCTTTTGATATATGAGGCAGGCTCTCATGCTGTAGCAGCAGGCCTGGCGCTCGTGGAGGCCATCCGATGCCACCAATTAAAGGACACTTTGCGGAGCTGTCTCATTCCCAGGGAAAACCACCATGCGCGCCCCTTCCCTCACATTTCACACAGTCCCGTTCCACTAGGCTCCCCAGTCGTAAGTGAGGGGGTGATCCTGCAGACATTGCTCACTTTCCACCCGTAGGCCTCGGGCTGGCCCAAAGCCGTGGGTCGGCCATCTTTGTGAATTATATAAATCTGACCCTTTTTCTGAAGAGAGCCGATTCTCTAACCTAGGGTGATAGGTCGCTCTCACCCTAGGTTAGAGAATCGGGAGCGTTTTGGCAAGAGAGAAGGCCACGAAGAGGCAGGAGATCTCAGTGTGCTAGGGAAAGGAGGCCCCTGACAGACATGTGATTCAAATGGTCACATCCGCATGGGACCTGCAGAGTGTCCAGGTCAAGTGAGAAGCTACCAGGGAGTCCTGTGCTCCTTTTTGCAGGAGGACTGACGTCTTTTTGAGGCAGTAGACACACAGGAGTCTCTCGAAAATAGGGCTGACATCAACCCCATAGGCAGGTATGGACATTCTTTATGCCTTTGAGGCCCAGGGCAAAATTGATGAACCCATTGCAGAAAGAATGAGGTGAGTCCGGGTCCCAGCGTGTATTTGGAGGGTTTGGGTGTCCACTCGCAGGCTCTGGGGGACCATCCTGACCCGACTATGGAAGCAGGGGCAATGAAGGAGCAGAAGGGTAAGTACTGGATAATCACGGACGTGCCCCTCCTTCATTGGGTCAAGGTCACAAATATCAAGGGAAGGCGGTTAATACGTAAGACACGGTCCACTGTGAACACAGTTAGAATCTCTTGTGGCCTTCCATGCTCCTCACAGTCATGAGAAGTTCCCATGTGACGTGGAAGAAAAACAGCAGGCAAGGCTATGCTGTATGCTGACATTGCAGAGGACACTGGACACCACCGTCTCCTGTTTTCCACACAGGTTACTTCCATTTGTCACTGGAATGATATCTTGACTTCCCACAAAATGATAGCAATGCCTTTGGGACAAATAGAAATCACATACATATTCCTCTCTTGGATATGCTCAGTGAAGGACAGACATTTAGGCCTGTTTGGATCCTTTGACCCACCTGGCATAGTTTGCACTGACTCTCCGAATTCCAGTGATCAGAGGAGTTGAGTATCATCAAAAGGGGGTGCTTGAAGTAGGGCCACGTGCCTTTACTGCCAGCAGAGATGAGAAGATGAACATTACAAGGCAGCCACCCTTGGCTCCATCCTGAATGCCAGCACACCAGGTAGTAGAATTCATGCCTCGCTGGAGCAAGACAGGGCAAGGGAAACCAGCCACAGGACTCGTGGGAGCCGTAAGATGGCTTAGAGTTTAGAACCTTTGACTGTGACTGTGAAGTCAAAGGAAGCTGGTTCGAGTCTCTGGAACTTAAGTAAGCCCGAGACACAAGGGGGCGCTCGTGTGCTTTTGGTCATCTGTACCCATTCCTTCAATGGGTCATTTTCTCTTCTCAATATGGCACTTTCTCTCTCATAGTTAAATTAGTTGAATACTTTTTCTTCCCACTTACGTTGGGTGAGGGGGAGGTGGATGTGTGTCCGTGATGAAACCGTGCTCAACACGGGTTTGTGAAGAGAGAGGCCCTCCTTGGGCGGCAGCTGTCATGGGTACTTTGCCATTTCATTCTGGTACACGGTAAGCAAATCAATTACTATTCGAGGCAGATCAAGAAGGTATTGCAGAGCCTGTCGGAGTGGCGTTCAAACTACAAGCAACAGTCCTTGCCTGCGCCTGTGTCATTGGGGGGAAGAAACACCACTCCTTTGATGTCGTGGACCTGTCAGGCTCTCTCTCAATACAGCACGACCAGCATCCCTGCACGTTTCAGAAGAGGCGGCGCCTAATCATCACCAGTGACAAGGGTAAGTGAGCGGTAAACGAACGTGGACTCAGACGTTCACGTCGATTTTGGAACTTCTGAACATTTCATATGTGAGGCAGGCTCTCCTGCTCTAGCAGCCGGCCTGGCGCTCCTGGATGCCCTCCGCCTGCCAACAATTAAAGGACGCTTTGCGGAGCTGTCTCATTCCCAGAGACACGCACCCTCCGCGCCCTGCTCCCTCACATTTCACACAGTCCCGTTCCACTAGGCTCCCCAGTCGTAAGTGAGGGGTGATCCTGCAGACATTGCTCCCTTTCCACAAGAAGGCCTCGGGCTGGCCCATGGCCGGGCGTCGCCCATCTGTGTGAATTATATAAATCTGACCCTTTTTCTGAAGAGAGCCGATTCTCTAACCTAGGGTGATAGCGTTTCCTCTCACCCAAGGTTCGAGAATCGGGAGCTTTTTTGCCAGAGAGAAGGCCACGAAGAGGCAGTAGATCTCAGTGTCCTAGGGAAAGGAGGCTCCTGACAGACAGGTGACTCTAATGGTCATATCCGCATGGGAACTGCAGAGCATCCAGGTCAAGTGAGAAGCTACCAGGGAGTCCTCTGCTCCTTTTTAGCAGGAGGACCGACTTCTTTTTGAGGCAGTAGACACACACGAGTCTCTCGAAAATAGGGCTGACATCAACCCCATAGGCAAGTATGGACATTCTTTATGCCTTTGAGGCCCAGGTCTAAATTGATGAAGCCATTGCAGAAAGAATGAGGTGGGTCTGGGTCCCAGCGTGTATTCGGAGGTTTTGAGTGCCCACTCGCAGGCTCTTGGGGACCATCCTGACCCGACTATGGGAGCAGGGGCAATGAAGGAGCTGAAGGGTAGGTACTGGATAATCACGGACGTGCCCCTCCTTCATTGGGTCACGGTCACAAATATCAAGGGAATGCGGTTAGTACGTAACACACAGACCACTGTGAACACATTTAGACTCTCTTGTGGCCTTCCATGCTCCTCACAGTCATGAGAAGTTCCTATATGACTTGGAAGAAAAACAGCAGGCAAGGCTATGCTGGATGGTGACATTGCAGAGGACACCGCACACCAGCGTCTCCGATTTTCCACACAGGTTCCCTCCTTTGGCACTGGAATGATATCTTGACTTGCCAGAAAATGATAGCAACGCCTTTGGGACAAATGGAAGTCACGTACATCTTCCTCTCTTGGATATGCCTAGTGAAGGACAAACATTTAGGCCTGTTTGTATCCTTTGACCCACCTGGCTTAGTTTGCACTGAATGTCCGATTTGCAGTGATCAAAGCAGTTGAGTATCATCAAAAGGGGGTGCTTGAAGTAGGGCCAGGTGCCTTTACTGCCAGCAGAGATGAGAGGATGATCGTGACAAGGCAGCCACCCTGTGGCTCCATCCTGAATATCAGCACACCCGCTAGTAGAATTCAAGCCTCCCTGGAGCAAGACAGGGCAAGGGAAACCAGCCACGGGACTCGTGGGAGCCGTAAAATGGCCTAGAGTTTAGAGCCTTTGACTGTGACTGGGAAGTCAAAGGAAGCCGGTTCGAGTCTCCGGGACGTAGGCAAGCCCGAGACACAAGGGGGCGCTCGTGTGCTTTTGGTCACCTGCAGGACCCATTCCCTCAATGGGTCCTTTTCTCTTCTCAATATCGAATTTCTCTCTCACAAAGTTAAATAAGTCGAATACTTTTTCTTCCCCCTTGCGTGGGGCGATGGGGAGGTGGGTGTGTGTCCGCGATGAAACTGTGCTCAACATGGGGTTGTGAAGAGAGAGGGCCTCCTTGCGATGCAGCTGTCATGGGTACTTTGCCATTTCATTCAATAGCAAATAGCAAATCAATTGCTATTCAAGGCAGGTCAAGAAGGAATTGCGCATCCTGTCAGAGTGGCGTTCAAACCACAAGCAACAGTTCTCGTGAGCTCCTGTGTCATTGGGGGGAAGAAACACCGCTCCTTTGAAGTCCTGGACCTGTCAGGCTCTCTCTCAAGACAACCCGACCAGCATCCCTGCTAGTTTCAGAAGAGGTGGCGCCTAATCATCACCAGTGACAAGGGTAAGTGAGCAGTACACGAACGTGGACTCAGACGTTCACGTCGAATTTGGAACTTTTGAACGTTTCGTATGTGGGGCAGTCTCTCCTGCTCTAGCAGCCGGCCTGGCGCTCGTGGAGGCCCTCCGCCTGCGAACAATTAATGGACGCTATGCGGAGCTGTCTCATTCCCAGAGACACGCACCCTCCACGCCCTGCTCCCTCACATTTCACACAGTCCCGTTCCACTAGGCTCCCCAGTCGTAAGTGAGGGGGTGATCCTGCAGACATTGCTCCCTTTCCACAAGAAGGCCTCGGGCTGCCCCATGGCCGTGCGTAGCCCATCTGTGTGAATTATATAAACCTGACCCTTTTTCTGAAGAGAGCCGATTCTCTAAGCTAGGTTGACAGCGTTCGCTCTCACCCTAGGTTAGAGAATCGGGAGCTTTTTGGCCAGAGAGAAGGCCACGAAGAGGCAGTAGATCTCAGTGTGCTAGGGAAAGGAGGCTCCTGACAGACAGGTGACTCAAATGGTCATATCCGCATGGGACCTGCAGAGCATCCAGGTCAAGTGAGAAGCTACCAGGGAGTCCTCTGCTCCTTTTTAGAAGGAGGACCGACTTCTTTTTGAGGCAGTAGACACACACGAGTCTCTCGAAAATAGGGCTGACATCAACCCCATTGGCAAGTATGGACATTCTTTATGCCTTTGAGACCCAGGGCTAAATTTATGAAGCCATTGCAAAAAGAATGAGGTGGGTCTGGGTCCCAGTGTGTATTCGGAGGGTTTGGGTGCCCACTCGCAGGCTCTGGTGGACCATCCTGACCCGACTATGGGAGCAGGGGCTATGAAGGAGCTGAAGGGTAAGTACTGGATAATCACGGACGTGCCCCTCCTTCATTGGGTCACGTTCACAAATATCAAGGGAAGGCGGTTAGTACGTATCACACAGTCCACTGTGAACACAGTTAGACTCTCTTGTGGCCTTCCATGCTCCTCACAGTCATGAGAAGTTCCCATATGACGTGGAAGAAAAACAGCAGGCAAGGCTATGCTGGATGGTGACATTGCAGAGGACACTGCATACCAGCGTCTCCAATTTTCCACACAGGTTCCCTCCTTTGGCACTGGAATGATATCTTGACTTGCCAGAAAATGATAGCAACGCCTTTGGGACAAATGGAAGTCACGTACATATTCCTCTCTTGGATATGCCTAGTGAAGGACAAACATTTAGGCCTGTTTGTATCCTTTCACCCACCTGGCATAGTTTGCACTGAATGTCCGATTTGCAGTGATCAAAGCAGTTGAGTATCATCAAAAGGGGGTGCTTGAAGTAGGGCCAGGTGCCTTTACTGCCAGCAGAGATGAGAGGATGATCGTGACAAGGCAGCCACCCTGTGGCTCCATCCTGAATATCAGCACACCCGCTAGTAGAATTCAAGCCTCCCTGGAGCAAGACAGGGCAAGGGAAACCAGCCACGGGACTCGTGGGAGCCGTAAAATGGCCTAGAGTTTAGAGCCTTTGACTGTGACTGTGAAGTCAAAGGAAGCCGGTTCGAGTCTCCGGGACGTAGGCAAGCCCGAGACCCAAGGGGGCGCTCGTGTGCATTTGGTCACCTGCAGGACCCATTCCCTCAATGGGTCCTTTTCTCTTCTCAATATCGAATTTCTCTCTCACAAAGTTAAATAAGTCGAATACTTTTTCTTCCCCCTTGCGTGGGGCGATGGGGAGTTGGGTGTGTGTCCGCGATGAAACCGTGCTCAACACGGGGTTGTGAAGAGAGAGGGCCTCCTTGCGCAGCAGCTGTCATGGGTACTTTGCCATTTCATTCTGGTACACGGTAAGCAAATCAATTGCTATTCGAGGCAGGTCAAGAAGGAATTGCGCATCCTGTCGGAGTGGCGTTCAAACCACAAGCAACAGTTCTCGCGTGCTCCTGTGTCATTGGGGGGAAGAAACACCGCTCCTTTGAAGTCCTGGACATGTCAGGCTCTCTCTCAAGACAACCCGAACAGCATCCCTGCTCGTTTCAGAAGAGGTGACGCCTAATCATCACCAGTGACAAGGGTAAGTGAGCAGTCCACGAACGTGGACTCAGACGTTCACGACGATTTTGGAACTTCTGAACGTTTCATATATGAGGCAGGCTCTCCTGCTCTAGCAGCCGCCCTGGTGCTCGTGGAGGCCCTCCGCCTGCCAACAATTAAAAGACGCTTTGCGGAGCTGTCTCATTCCCAGAGACACGCACCCTCCACGCCCTGCTCCCTCACATTTCACACAGTCCCGTTCCACTAGGCTCCCCAGTCGTAAGTGAGGGGGTGATCCTGCAGACATTGCTCCCTTTCCACAAGAAGGCCTCGGGTTTGCCCATGGCCGTGCGTCGCCCATCTGTGTGAATTATATAAATCTGACGCTTTTTCTGAAAGGAGCTGATTCTCTAACCTAGGGTGATAGCGTTCGCTCTCACCCTAGGTTAGAGAATCGGGAGCTTTTTGGACAGAGACAAGGCCACAAAGAGGCAGTAGATCTCAGTGTGCTAGGGAAAGGAGGCTCCTGACAGACAGGTGACTCAAATGGTCATATCCGCATGGGACCTGCAGAGCATTCAGGTCAAGTGAGAAGCTACCAGGGAGTCCTCTGCTCCTTTTTAGAAGGAGGACCGACTTCTTTTTGAGGCAGTAGACACACACGAGTCTCTCGAAAATAGGGCTGACATCAACCCCATTGGCAAGTATGGACATTCTTTATGCCTTTGAGAACCAGGGCTAAATTGATGAAGCCATTGCAGAAAGAATGAGGTGGGTCTGGGTCCCAGTGTGTATTCGGAGGGTTTGGGTGCCCACTCGCAGGCTCTGGTGGACCATCCTGACCCGACTATGGGAGCAGGGGCTATGAAGGAGCTGAAGGGTAAGTACTGGATAATCACGGACGTGTCCCTCCTTCATTGGGTCACGTTCACAAATATCAAGGGAAGGCAGTTAGTACGTATCACACAGTCCACTGTGAACACAGTTAGACTCTCTTGTGGCCTTCCATGCTCCTCACAGTCATGAGAAGTTCCCATATGACGTGGAAGAAAAACAGCAGGCAAGGCTATGCTGGATGGTGACATTGCAGAGGACACTGCACACCAGCGTCTCCGATTTTCCACACAGGTTCCCTCCTTTGGCACTGGAATGATATCTTGACTTGCCAGAAAATGATAGCAACGCCTTTGGGACAAATGGAAGTCACGTACATATTCCTCTCTTGGATATGCCTAGTGAAGGACAAACATTTAGGCCTGTTTGTATCCTTTCACCCACCTGGCATAGTTTGCACTGAATGTCCGATTTGCAGTGATCAAAGCAGTTGAGTATCATCAAAAGGGGGTGCTTGAGGTAGGGCCAGGTGCCTTTACTGCCAGCAGAGATGAGAGGATGATCATGACAAGGCAGCCACCCTGTGGCTCCATCCTGAATATCAGCACACCCGCTAGTAGAATTCAAGCCTCTCTGGAGCAAGACAGGGCAAGGGAAACCAGCCACGGGACTCGTGGGAGCTTTAAGATGGCCTAGAGCTTAGAGCCTTTGACTGTGACTGGGAAGTCAAAGGAAGCTGGTTCGAGTCTCCGGGACGTAGGCAAGCCCGAGACACAAGGGGGCGCTCGTGTGCTTTTGGTCACCTGCAGGACCCATTCCCTCAATGGGTCCTTATCTCTTCTCAATATCGAATTTCTCTCTCACAAAGTTAAATAAGTCGAATACTTTTTCTTCCCCCTTGCGTGGGGCGATGGGGAGTTGGGTGTGTGTCCGCGATGAAACCGTGCTCAAGACGGGGTTGTGAAGAGAGAGGGCCTCATTGCGCGGCAGCTGTCATGGGTACTTTGCCATTTCATTCTGGTACACGGTAAGCAAATCAATTGCTATTCGAGGCAGGTCAAGAAGGAATTGCGCATCCTGTCGGAGTGGCGTTCAAACCACAAGCAACAGTTCTCGCGTGCTCCTGTGTCATTGGGGGGAAGAAACACCGCTCCTTTGAAGTCCTGGACATGTCAGGCTCTCTCTCAAGACAACCCGACCAGCATCCCTGCTCGTTTCAGAAGAGGTGACGCCTAATCATCACCAGTGACAAGGGTAAGTGAGCAGTCCACGAACGTGGACTCAGACGTTCAGGACGATTTTGGAACTTCTGAACGTTTCATATATGAGGCAGGCTCTCCTGCTCTAGCAGCCGGCCTGGTGCTCGTGGAGGCCCTCCGCCTGCCAACAATTAAAAGACGCTTTGCGGAACTGTCTCATTCCCAGAGACACGCACCCTCCACGCCCTGCTCCCTCACATTTCACACAGTCCCGTTCCACTAGGCTCCCCAGTCGTAAGTGAGGGGGTGATCCTGCAGACATTGCTCCCTTTCCACAAGAAGGCCTCGGGTTTGCCCATGGCCGTGCATCGCCCATCTGTGTGAATTATATATATCTGACCCTTTTTCTGAAAGGAGCCGATTCTCTAACCTAGGGTGATAGCGTTCGCTCTCACCCTAGGTTAGAGAATCGGGAGCTTTTTGGACAGAGACAAGGCCACAAAGAGGCAGTAGATCTCAGTGTGCTAGGGAAAGGAGGCTCCTGACAGACAGGTGACTCAAATGGTCATATCCGCATGGGACCTGCAGAGCATCCAGGTCAAGTGAGAAGCTACCAGGGAGTCCTCTGCTCCTTTTTAGCAGGAGGAAGGACTTCTTTTTGAGGCAGTAGACACACAGGAGTCTCTCGAAAACAGGGCTGACATCAACCCCATAGGCAAGTATGGACATTCTTTATGCCTTTGAGGCCCAGGGCTAAATTGATGAAGCCATTGCAGAAAGAATGAGGTGGGTCTGGGTCCCAGCGTGTATTCGGAGGGTTTGGGTGCCCACTCGCAGGCTCTGGGGGACCATCCTGACCCGACTATGGGAGCAGGGGCAATGAAGGAGCTGAAGGGTAAGTACTGGATAATCACAGACGTGCCCCTACTTCATTGGGTCACGGTCACAAATATCAAGGGAAGGCGGTTAGTACGTAACACACAGTCCACTGTGAACACAGTTAGACTCTCTTGTGGCCTTCCATGCTCCTCACAGTCATGAGAAGTTCCCATATGACGTGGAAGAAAAACAGCAGGCAAGGCTATGCTGGATGGTGACATTGCAGAGGACACCGCACACCAGCGTCTCCGATTTTCCACACAGGTTCCTGCCTTTGGCACTGGAATGATATCTTGACTTGCCAGAAAATGATAGCAACGCTTTTGGGACAAATGGAATTCACGTACATATTCCTCTCTTGGATATGCCTAGTGAAGGACAAACATTTAGGCCTGTTTGTATCCTTTGACCCACCTGGCATAGTTTGCACTGAATGTCCGATTTGCAGTGATCAAAGCAGTTGAGTATCATCAAAAGGGGGTGCTTGAAGTAGGGCCAGGTGCCTTTACTGCCAGCAGAGATGAGAGGATGATCGTGACAAGGCAGCCACCCTGTGGCTCCATCCTGAATACCAGCACACCCACTAGTAGAATTCAAGCCTCCCTGGAGCAAGACAGGGCAAGGGAAACCAGCCACGGGACTCGTGGGCGCCGTAAGATGGCTTAGAGTTTAGAGCCTTTGACTGTGACTGTGAAGTCAAAGGAAACCGGTTCGAGTCTCCGGGACGTAGGCAAGCCCGAGACACAAGGGGGCGCTCGTGTGCTTTTGGTCACCTGCAGGACCCATTCCCTCAATGGGTCCTTTTCTCTTCTCAATATCGAATTTCTCTCTCACAAAGTTAAGTAAGTCGAATACTTTTTCTTCCCCCTTGCGTGGGGCGATGGGGAGGTGGGTGTGTGTCCGCGATGAAACCGTGCTCAAGACGGGGTTGTGAAGAGAGAGGGCCTCCTTGCGTGGCAGCAGTCATGGGTACTTTGCCATTTCATTCTGGTACACGGTAAGCAAATCAATTGCTATTCGAGGCAGGTCAAGAAGGAATTGCGCATCCTGTCGGAGTGGCGTTCAAACCACAAGCAACAGTTCTCGCGTGCGCCTGTGTCATTGGGGGAAGAAACACCGCTCCTTTGAAGTCCTGGACCTGTCAGGCTCTCTCTCAAGACAACCCGACCAGCATCCCTGCTCGTTTCAGAAGAGGTGGCGCCTAATCATCACCAGTGACCAGGGTACGTGAGCAGTACACGAACATGGACTCAGACGTTCACGTCGATTTTGGAACTTCTGAACGTTTCATATGTGAGGCAGACTCTCCTTCTCTAGCAGCCGGCCTGGCGCTCGTGGAGGCCCCTCCGCCTGCCAACAATTAAAGGACGCTTTGCCGAGCTGTCTCATTCCCAGAGACACGCACCCTCCACGCCCTGCTCCCTCACATTTCACACAGTCCCATTCCACTAGGCTCCCCAGTCGTAAGTGAGGGGGTGATCCTGCAGACATTGCTCCCTTTACACAAGAAGGCCTCGGGCTGGCTCATGGCCGTGCGTCGCCCATCTGTGTGAATTATATAAATCTGACCATTTTTCTGAAGAGAGCCGATTCTCTAACCTAGGGTGATAGCGTTCGCTCTCACCCTAGGTTAGAGAATCGGGAGCTTTTTGGCCAGAGAGAAGGCCACGAAGAGGTAGTAGATCTCAGTGTGCTAGGGAAAGGAGGCTCCTGACAGACAGGTGACTCAAATGGTCATATCCGCATGGGACCTGCAGAGCATCCAGGTCAAGTGAGAAGCTACCAGGGAGTCCTCTGCTCCTTTTTAGCAGGAGGAACGACTTCTTTTTGAGGCAGTAGACACACAGGAGTCTCTCGAAAATAGGGCTGACATCAACCCCATAGGCAAGTATGGACATTCTTTATGCCTTTGAGGCCCAGGGCTAAATTGATGAAGCCATTGCAGAAAGAATGAGGTGGGTCTGCATCCCAGCGTGTATTCGCAGGGATAGGGTGCCCACTCGCAGGCTCTGGGGGACCATCCTGACCCGACTATGGGAGCAGGGGCAATGAAGGAGCTGAAAGGTAAGTACTGGATAATCACGGACGTGCCCCTCCTTCATTGGGTCACGGTCACAAATATCAAGGGAAGGCGGTTAGTACGTAACACACAGTCCACTGTGAACACAGTTAGACTATCTTGTGGCCTTCCATGCTCCTCACAGTCATGAGAAGTTCCCATATGACGTGGAAGAAAAACAGCAGGCAAGGCTATGCTGGATGGTGACATTGCAGAGGACACCGCACACCAGCGTCTCCGATTTTCCACACAGGTTCCTGCCTTTGGCACTGGAATGATATCTTGACTTGCCAGAAAATGATAGCAACGCCTTTGGGACAAATGGAAGTCACGTACATATTCCTCTCTTGGATATGCCTAGTGAAGGACAAACATTTAGCCCTGTTTGTATCCTTTGACCCACCTGGCATAGTTTGCACTGAATGTCCGATTTGCAGTGATCAAAGCAGTTGAGTATCATCAAAAGGGGGTGCTTGAAGTAGGGCCAGGTGCCTTTACTGCCAGCAGAGATGAGAAGATGAACATGACAAGGCAGCCACCCTGTGGCTCCATCCTGAATATCAGCACACCCGGTAGTAGAATTCAAGCCTCCCTGGAGCAAGACAGGGCAAGGGAAACCAGCCACAGGACTCATGGCAGCCGTGAGATCGCTTAGAGGTTAGAGCCTTTGACTGTGACTGTGAAGCCAAAAGAAGCCGGTTCTAGTCTCCAGGACATAGGCAAGCCCGAGACACAAGGGGGCGCTCGTGTGCTTTTGGTCACCTGCAGGACCCATTCCCTCAATGGGTCCTTTTCTCTTCTCAATATGGCACTTTCTCTCTCCTAGTTAATAAGTCGAATACATTTTCTGCCCCCTTGCGTGGGGCGAGGGGGAGGTAGGTGTGTGTCCGCGATGAAACCCCGCTCAACACGGGTTTGTGAAGAGAGAGGGCCTACTTGGGCGGCAGTTGTCATGGGTACTTTGCCATTATATTCTGGTACACGGTAAGCAAATCAATTCCTATTCGAGGCAGGTCAAGAAGGAATTGCACAGCCTGTCGGAGTGGCGTTCAAAGCACAAGCAACAGGCCTCGCCTATGCCTGTGTCCCTGGGGGGAAGAAACACCACTCCTTTGAAGTCCTGGACCTGTCAGGCTCTCTCTCAAGACAACCCGACCAGCATCCCTGCTCGTTTCAGAAGAGGTGGCGCCTAATCATCACCACTGAGAAGGGTAAGTGAGCAGTCCACGAACGTGGACTCAGACGTTCACGACGATTTTGGAACCTCTGAGTGTTTGATATGTGAGGCAGGCTCTCCTGCTCTAGCAGCCGGCCTGGCGCTCGTGGAGGCCCTCCGCCTGCCAACAATTAAAGGACGCTTTGCGGAGCTGTCTCATTCCCAGAGACACGCACCCTCCACGCCCTGCTCCCTCACATTTCACACAGTCCCATTCCACTAGGCTCCCCAGTCGTAAGTGAGGGGGTGATCCTGCAGACATTGCTCCCTTTCCACAAGAAGGCCTCGGGCTGGCCCATGGCCGTGCGTAGCCCACCTGTGTGAATTATATAAATCTTACCCTTTTTCTGAAGAGAGCCAATTCTCTAACCTAGGGTGATTGCGTTCGCTCTCACCCTAGGTTAGAGAATCGGGAGCTTTTTGGCCAGAGAGAAGGCCACGAAGAGGCAGTAGATCTCAGTGTGCTAGGGAAAGGAGGCCCCTGACAGACATGTGACTCAAATGGTCATATCCGCATGGGACCTGCAGAGCGTCCAGGTCAAGTGAGAAGCTATCAGGGAGTCCTCTGCTCCTTTTTAGCAGGACGACCGACTTTTTTTTGAGGCAGTAGACACACAGGAGTCTCTCGAAAATAGGGCTGACATAAACCCCATAGGCAGGTATGGACATTCTTTATGCCTTTGAGGCCCAGGACTAAATTGATGAAGCCATTGCAGAAAGAATGAGGTGGGTCTGGGTCCCAGCGTGTATTCGGAGGGTTTGGGTGCCAACTCGCAGGCTCTGGAGTACCATCCTGACCTGACTATAGGAGCAGGTGCAACGAAGGAGCTGAAAGGTAAGTACTGGATAATCATGGACGTGCCCCTCCTTCATTGGGTCACGGTCACAAATATCAAGGGAAGGCGGTTAGTACGTAACACACAGTCCACTGTGAACACAGTTAGAATCTCTTGTGGCCTTCCATGCTCCTCACAGTCACGAGAAGTTCCCATATGACGTGGAAGAAAATCAGCAGGCAAGGCTATGCTGGATGGTGACATTGCAGAGGACACTGCACACCAGCGTCTCCGATTTTCCACACAGGTTCCTGCCTTTGGCACTGGAATGATATCGTGACTTGCCAGAAAATGATAGCAATGCCTTTGGGACAAATGGAAGTCACGTACATATTCCTCTCTTGGATATGCCTAATGAAGCACAAACATTTAGGCCTATTTGTATCCTTTGACCCACCTGGCATAGTTTGCACTGAATGTCCGATTTGCAGTGATGAAAGCAGTTGAGTATCATGAAAAGGGGGTGCTTGAAGTAGGGCCAGGTGCCTTTACTGCCAGCAGAGATGAGAGGATGAACGTGACAAGGCAGCCACCCTGTGGCTCCATCCTGAATACCAGCACACCTGGTAGTAGAATTCAAGCCCAGACACGGGGCTCGTGGGAGCCGTAAGATGGCTTAGAGGTTAGAGCCTTTGACTGTGACTGTGAAGTCAAAGAAAGCAAGTTTGAGTCTATGGGACATAGGCAATCCTGAGACACAAGGGGGCGCTCGTGTGCATTTGGTCACCTGCTGGACCCATTCCCTCAATGGGTCCTATTCTCTTCTCAATATCGAATTTCTCTCTCACAGTTAAATAAGTCGAATACTTTTTCTTCCCCCTTGCGTGGGGCGATGGGGATGTGGGTGTGTGTCCGCGATGAAACCGTGCTCAACATGGGGTTGTGAAGAGAGAGGGCCTCCTTGGGTGGCAGCTGTCATGGGTACTTTGCCATTTCATTCTGGTACACGGTAAGCAAATCAATTGCTATTCGAGGCAGGTCAAGAAGGAATTGCGCATCCTGTCGGAGTGGCGTTCAAACCACAAGCAACAGTTCTCGCGTGCGCCTGTGTCATTGGGGGGAGAAAAACCGCTCTTTTGAAGTCCTGGACCAGTCAGGCTGTATCTCAAGACAACCCGACCAGCATCCCTGCTCGTTTCAGTAGAGGTGGCGCCTAATCATCACCAGTGACAAGGGTAAGTGAGCTGTCCACGAACGTGGACTCAGACGTTCGCGACGATTTTGGAACTTCTGAACGTTTCATAGGTGAGGCAGGCTCTCCTGCTCTAGAAGCCGGCCTGGCGCTCGTGGAGGCCCTCCGCCTGCCAACAATTAAAGGACACTTTGAGGAGCTGTCTCATTCCCAGAGAAACCCACCCTCCGCGCCCTGCTCCCTCACATTTCACACAGTCCCGTTCCACTAGGCTCCCCAGTCGTAAGTGATGGGGTGATCCTGCAGACATTGCTCCCTTTCCACAAGAAGGCCTCGGGCTCGCCCATGGCCGTGCGTCGTCCATCTTTGTGAATTATATAAATCTGACCCTTTTTCTGGAGAGAACCGATTCTCTAACCTAGGGTGATAGCGTTCGCTCTCACCCTAGGTTAGAGAATCGGGAGCTTTTTGGCCAGAGAGAAGGCCACGAAGAGGCAGTAGATCTCAGTGTGCTAGGGAAAGGAGGCCCCTGACAGACATGTGACTCAAATGGTCATATCCGCATGGGACCTGCAGAGCGTCTAGGTCAAGTGAGAAGCTACCAGGGATTCCTCTGCTCCTTTTTAGCAGGAGGACCGACGTCTTTTTGAGGCAGTAGACACACAGGAGTCTCTCGAAAATAGCGCTGACATCAACCCCATAGGCAGCTATGGACATTCTTTATGCCTTTGAGGACCAGGGCAAAATTGATGAAGCCATTGCATGAAGAATGAAATGGGTCTGGGTCCCAGCGTGTATTTAGAGGGTTTGGGTGCCCACTCACAGGCTCTGGAGGACCATCCTGACCCGAGCAGGGCCCATGAAAGAGCTGAAGTGTAAGTACTAGATAATCACGGACGTGCCCCTCCTTCATTGGGTCACGGTCACAAATATCAAGGGAAGGTGGTTAGTACGTAACACACGGTCCACTGTGAACACAGTTAGAATCTCTTGCGGGCTTCCATGCTCCTCACAGTCATGAGAAGTTCCCATGTGATGTTGAAGATAAAGAGCAGGCAAGGCTATGCTGTCTGGTGACATTGCTGAGGACACTGAACACCAGCTTCTCCGATTTTCCACACAGGTTCCTGCCTTTGGCACTGGAATGATATCTTGACTTGCCAGAAAATGATAGCAATGCCTTTGGGACAAATGGAAGTCACGTACATATTCCTCTCTTGGATATGCCTAGTGAACGACAAACATTTAGGCCTGTTTGTTTCCTTTGACCCGCCTGGCATAGTTTGCACTGAATGTCCGATTTGCAGTGATGAAAGCAGTTTAGTATCATGAAAAGGGGGTGCGTGAAGTAGGGCCAGGTGCCTTTACTGCCAGCAGAGATGAGAGGATGAACGTGACAAGGCAGCCACCCTGTGGCTCCATCCTGAATACCAGCACACCCGGTAGTAGAATTCAAGCCTCCCTGGAGCAAGACAGGGCAAGGGAAACCAGCCACGGGACTCGTGGGAGCCGTAAGATGGCTTAGAGTTTAGAGCCTTTGACTGTGACTGTGAAGTCAAAGGAAGCCGGTTCGAGTCTCCGGGACCTAGGCAAGGCCGAGACACAAGGGGGCGCTCGTGTGCTTTTGGTCACCTGCAGGACCCATTCCCTCAATGGGTCCTTTTCTCTTCTCAATATGGCACTTTCTCTCTCCTAGTTAAATAAGTCGAATACATTTTCTTCCCCCTTGCGTGGGGAGAAGGCAGGTGGTACGGTGTCCGCGATGAAACCGTGCTCAACACGGGTTTGTGTAGAGAGAGGGCCTCCTTGGGCGGCAGCTGTCATGGGTACTTTGCCATTTCATTCTGGTACACAGTAAGCAAATCAATTCCTATTCTAGGCCGGTGAAGAAGGAATTGCACAGCCTGTCAGAGTGGCGTTCAAACCACAAGCAACAGTCCTCGCTTGCGCCTCTGTCATTGGGTGGAAGAAACACCGCTCCTTTGAAGTCCTGGACCTGTCAGGCTCTCTCTCAAGACAACCCGACGAGCATCCCTGCACGTTTCAGAAGAGGTAGCGCCTAATCATCACCAGTGACAAGGGTAAGTGAGCAGTCCACGATCGTGGACTCAGACGTTCACGACGATGTTGGAACCTCTGAACGTTTGATATGTGAGGCAGCCTCTCCTGCTCTAGCAGCCGCCCTGGTGCCTGTGGAGGAACTCCGCCAGCATCCAATTAAAGGACACTTTGCAGGACTGTCTCATCCCAGAGAAACCCACCCTCTGCACCCTGCTCCCTCACATTTCACACAGTCTCTTTGCACTAGGCTCCCCAGTCCTAAGTGAGGGGGTGGTCCTGCAGACATTGCTCCCTTTCCACAAGAAGGCCTCAGGCTGGCCCATGGCCGTGCGTTGGCCATCGTTGTGAATTACATAAGTCTGACCTTTTTCTGAAGAGAGCCGATTCTCTAACCTAGGGTGATAGGGTTCGCTCTCACCCTAGTTTAGAGAATCAGGAGCTTTTTGGCCAGAGAGAAGGCCACGAAGAGGCAGGAGGTCTCAGTGTGCTAGTGAAAGGAGGCCCCTGTCAGACATGTGACTCAAATGGTCACATCTGCATGGGACCTGCAGAGCTTCCAGGTCAAGTGAGAATCTACCAGGGAATCCTGTGCTCCTTTTTAGCAGGAGGACCGACGTCTTTTTGAGGCAGTAGATACACAGGAGTCTCTCGAAAATAGGGCTGACATCAAAACCATAGGCAGGTATGGACATTCTTTATGCCTTTGTGGCCCAGGGCAAAATTGCCAAACCCATTGCAGAAAGAATGAGGTGTGTCTGGGTCCAAGCGTGTATTCGTAGGGTTTGGGTGCCCACTCGCAGGCTTTGGAGGACCATCCTGACCCGACAATGGGAGCAGGGGCAATGAAGGAGCTGAAGGGTAAGTACTGGATAATCACGGACGTGCCCCTCCTTCATTGGGTCATGGTCACAGATATCAAGGGGAGACGGTAAGTACGTAACACACGGCCCACTGTGAACACAGTTAGAATCTCTTGTGGCCTTCCATGCTCCCCACAGTCATGAGAAGTTCCCATGTGATGTGGAAGAAAAAGAGCAGTCAAGGCTATGCTGTATTGTGACATTGCAGAGGACACTGCACACCAGCGTCTCCGATTTTCCACACAGGATCCTGCCTTTGGCACTGGAATGATATCTTGACTTGCCAGAAAATGATAGCAATGCCTTTGGCACAAATGAAAATCACGTACATATTTCTCTGTTGGATATGCCTAGTGTAGGACAAACATTTAGGCCTTTTGTATCCTTTGAGCCACCTGGCATAGTTTGCACTGAATGTCCGATTTCCAATGATCAGAGCAGTTGAGTATCATCAAAAGGGGGTGCTTGAAGTAGGGCCATGTGCCTTTACTGCCAGCAGAGATGAGAGGATGAACGTGACAATTAAGCGACCCTGTGGCTCCATCCTGAATGCCAGCACACCCGGTAGTAGAATTCAAGCCTCGCTGGAGCAAGACAGGGCAAGGGAAACCACCCACGGGACTCGTGGGAACCGTAAGATGGGTTAGAGGTTAGAGACTTCGACTGTGACTGTGAAGTCAAAGGAAGCCGTTTCGAGTGTCTGGGACATAGGCAAGCCCAAGAAACAAGGGGGCCCTCGTGTGCTTTTGGTCACCTGCTGGACCCATTCCCTCAATGGGTCCTTTAGTCTTTTCACTCTCGCACTTTCTCTGTCATAGTTAAATAAGTCGAATTCTTTTTCTTCCCCCTTGCGTGGGGTGGGTGGGGAGGGGTGTGTTTGTCCGCGATGAAACCGTGCTCAACACGGGTTTGTGAAGAGAGAGGGCCTTCTTGGGCGGCAGCTCTCATCTGTACTTTGCATTTCATTCTGATACACGGTACGTAAATCAATTCCTATAGAAGACAGGTAAAGAAGGAATTGCACAGCCTTTCAAAGTGGCGTTCAAACCACAAGCAACAGTCCTCGCGTCCGCCTCTGTCATTGGGGGGAAGATAATGCCGCCCCTTTGAAGTCCTGGACCTGTCAGGCTATCTCTCAAGACATCCTGACCAGCATCCCCGCACGTTTCAGAAGAGGTGGCGCCTAATCATCACCAGTGACAAGGGTAAGTGAACAGTCCACGAACGTGGACTCAGACGTTCTCGACGATTTTGAAATCTCTGAACATTTGATATGTAAGGCAGGCTCTCCTGCTATAGCAGCCTGCCTGGCGCTGGGGAGGCACTCTGCCTGCCACCAATTAAAGGACAATTTGCAGAGGTGTCTCATTCCCAGAGAAACCCACCCTCTGCGCACTGCTCCCTCACATTTCACACAGTCCCATTCCACAAGGCTCCCCAATCGTAAGTGAGGGGGGTGAACCTGCAGAAATTGCTCCCTTTCCACAAGAAGGTCTCGGGCTGGCCCATGGCCGTGCGTCTGCCATCTTTGTGAATTATATAAATCTGACCCTTTTTCTGAAGAGGTCCGATGCTCAAACCTAGGGTGATAGCGTTCGCTCTCACCCTAGGTTAGAGAATCGGGAGCTATTTGGCCAGAGAGAAGGCCACGAAGAGGCAGGAGATCTCCATTTGCTGGAGAAAGGAGGCCCCTGACAGACGTGTGACTCAAATGGTGACATTCGCATGGGACATGCAGAGCTTCCAAGTGCAGTGAGACGCTACCAGGGAGTCCTGTGCTCCTTTTTAGCAGGAGGACCGACGTCTTTTTGAGGCAGTAGACACACAGGACTCTCTCGAAAATAGGGCTGACATGAAACCCATAGGCAGGTATGGACATTCTTTAGGCCTTTGAGACCCAGGGCAAAATTGCTGAACCCATTGCAGAAAGAATGAGGTGTGTCTGGTTCCAAGCGTGTATTCGGAGGGTTTGGGTCCCTCTCGCAGTCTCCGTAGGACCATCCTGACATGAGTATCTGAGCCTGGCAATGAAGGAGCAGAAGGGTAAATATTGGATAATCACAGACGTGCCCCTCCTTCATTGGGTCACGGTCACAGATATCAAGGGAAGACGGTAAGTACGTAACACACGGTCCACTGTGAACACAGTTAGTATCTCTTTTGGCCTTCCATGCTCCCCACAGTCATGAGAATTTCCCATGTGACGTGGAAGACAAAGAGCAGTCAAGGCTATGCTGTATGGTGACATTGCAGAGGACACTGCACACCAGCATCTCCGGTTTTCCACACAGGTTCCTGCCTTTGGCACTGGAATGATATCTTGACTTGCCAGAAAATGATAGCAATACCTTTGGGACAAATGGAAGTCACGGACATATTTCTCTTTTGGATATCCCTAGTGAAGGACAAACATTTAGGCCTGTTTGTATCCTTTGAGCCACCTGGCGTAGTTTGCACTTAATGTCCGATTTCCAATGATCAGAGCAGTTGAGTATCATCAAAAGGGGGTGCTTGAAGTAGGGCCAGGTGCCTTTACTGCCAGCAGAGATGAGAGGATATACGTGACAAGGCAGCCACCCTGTGGCTCCATCCTGAATGCCAGCACACCCGGTAGTAGAATTCAAGCCTCGCTGGAGCAATACAGGGCAAGGGAAACCATCCATGGGATTCCTGGGAACCATGAGAGGGCTTAGAGTTTAAAGCGTTTGACTGTAACTGTGAAGACAATGGATGCTGGTTCGAGTTTCCGGGACGTCTGCAAACCCAGAACACAAGGGAGCGCTCATGTGCTTTTGGTCACCTGCTGGACACATTTCCTCAATGGGTCCTTTTCTCATCTCAATCTCGCACTTTCTCTCTCATAGTTAAATAAGTCGAATACTTTTTTTCCCCCTTGCGTGGGGCGGGGGGGAGGGGCGTGTGTGTCCGTGATGAAACCGTGCTCAACACGGGTTTGTGAAGAGAGAGGGCCGCCTTGAGCAGCAGCTGTCATGTGTACATTGCTATTTCATTCTGATACAAGGGAAGCATATCAATTCCTATTCAAGGCAGGTCAAGAAGGAATTGCACAGCCTGTCGGAGTGGCGTTCAACCCACAAGCAACAGTCCTCACGTGCTCCTCTGTCATTGGGGGAAGAAAACGCGGCTACTGTGATGTCCTGGACCTGTCAGGCTCTCTCTCAAGGCACCCGGACCAGCATCCCGGCACATTTTAGAAGAGGTTGTACCTAACCACCACCAGTGACCAGGGTAAGCGAGCAGTCCACGAACGTGGACTCAGACGTTCTCTACGATTTTGGAATCTCTGAACGTTTGATATGTGAAGCAGGCTATCCTGCACTGGCAGCCTGCTTTGCGCTCGTGGAGGCCCTCCTCCTGCCGCCAATTAAAGGACACTTTGAGGAGCTGTCTCATTCCCAGAGAACCCCACCCTCCGCGCCCTGCTCCCTCACATTTCATACAGTCCCGTTCCCTGAGGCTCCCCAGTTGAAAGTTACGGGGTGAACCTGCAGAAATTGCTCCCTTTCCACAAGAACGCCTCGGGCTGGCCCATGGCTGTGTGTCGGTCATCTTTGTGAATTCTATTAATCTGACCCTTTTTCTGAAGAGAGCCAATTCTCTAACCTAGGGTGATAGCGTTCGCTCTCACTCTAGGTTAGAGAATCGGGAGCTTTTTGGCCAGAGAGAAGTCCACGAAGGGGCAGGGGCTCTCCATGTGCGAGGGAAAGGTGGCCCCTGACCGACATGTGACCCAAATGGTCACACCCGCATGGGGTATGCAGAGCTTCCAGGTGAAGTGAAAAGCTATCAGGGACTGCTGTGCCCCTTTCTAGCAGGATGACCGACGTCTTTTTGAGGTCGTAGACGCACAGGAGTCTCCCAAAAATAGGACTGACATCAAACCCATAGGCAGGAATGGACATTCTTTATGCCTTTGAGGCCCAGGTCAAAGTTGCTGATCCCATTCTTGAAAGAAATGAAGTGTGTCGGGGTCCAAACGTGTATTCGGAGGCTTTGGGTGCCCTCCCCCAGGCTCTGGAGGCCCACCCTGACCCGACCATGGAAGCAGGGGAAATGAAGGAGTAGAAGGGTAAGTATTGGATAATCACGTACGTGCCACCTTCTCCATTGGGTCACGTTCACAGATATCAAGTGAAGACGATGAGTACGTAACACACAGTCCCATGTGAACACAGTTAGAGTCTGTTGTGGCCTTCTGTGCTCCTCTCAGTCCAGAGTAGTTCCCATGTGACATGGAAGAAAAAGAGCAGGCAAGGCTATGCTGTATGGTGACACTGTAGAGGACCCTGCACACCAACGTCTCCAGTTTTCCACACAGGTTCCTGCCATTGGCACTGGAATGATATCTTGACTTGCCAGAAAATGATAGCAATGTCTTTGGGTCAAATGGAAGGCACGTACATATTTCTCTCTTGGATATCCCTATTGAAGGACCAACATTTAGGCCTGTTTGTATCCTTTGTCCCACCTGCATAGTTTTCATTGAATGTCTGGTTTTCTATGAACAGAGCAGTTGAGTATCATCTAAACGGGGTGCTTGAAGTCAGGCCAGGTGCCTTTACTGCCCGCAGAGATGAGAGGATGAACAAGGTGACAAGGCAGCCACCCTGTGGCTCCATTCTGAATGCCAGCACACCCGGTAGTAGAAGTGAAGCCTTGCTGGAGTAAGACAGGTATAGAGAAACCAGCCACAGGACTGCTGGGAAAAGGAGTATGGCTTAAAGGTAAGAGCCTGTGACTGTGAAGTCACAGGACCCTGGTTTGAGTCTCCAGGAAGCAGGCGAGCCCGAGACACAAGGGGTGGCACGTGTGCTTTTCGTCACCTGCTTGGCCCATTCCCTCAATGGGTCCTTTTCTCTTCTCAATTTCTCACTTTCTCTCCCTATAGTTAAATAAGTTGAACACTTTTTTTCCCCCTTGCTGGGGGCGGGGGGCGCGGTGTGTCCGCGATGAAACCATGCTCAACACGGCTTTGTGAAGAGACAGCGCCTCCTTGGCTGGCAGCTGTCATGTGTACTTTGCCATTTCATTCTGATACAAGGTAAGCAAATTAATTCCTATTCAAGACAGGTCAAGAAGGAATTGCAGAGCCTGTCAGAGTGGCCTTCAACCCACAAGCAACAATCCTCGCACCTCTGTCTTGGGGGGAAGAAAACGCCGCTCCTTTGAAGTCCTGGACTTGTCAGGCTCTCTCTCAAGACACCCCGACCAGCATCCCCGCACATTTCAGAAGCGGTGGTGCCTAACCACCACCAGTGACAAGGGTAAGTGAGTAGTCCAAGAATGTGGACTCAGACGTTCTCTACATTTTGGAATCTCTGAACGTTTGATATGTGCGGCAGGCTCTCCTACTCAGGCAGCTGGCTTGGCGCTAGTGGAGGCCCTCCACCTGCCGTCAATTAAACGACACTTTGCGGAGTGGTCTCATTCCCAGAGTAACCCACCCTCCGCGCCCTGCTCCCTCACATTTCACACAGTCCCGTTCCACTATGCTCCCCAGTTGTAAGTGAGGGGGTGAACCTGCCGAAATTTCTCCCTTTCCACAAGAACGCCTCGTGATAGCCCATGGCCGTGAGTCGGCCAACTTTGTGAATTCTATAATTCTGACCCTTTTTCTGAAGAGAGCCAATTCTCTAACCTAGGTTGATAGCGTTTGCTCTCACCCTAGGTTAGAGAATCGGGAGCTTTTTGGCCAGACAAAAGGCCATGAAAGGGCAGGGGCACTCCGTGTGCTAGGGAAAGGAGGCTTCGGACAGACATGTGACTCAAATGGTCACATCCACATGGGACATGCAGAGCTTCCAGGTGAAGTGAGAAGCTACCAGGGACTGCTGTGCCCCTTTCTAGCAGGATGACCGACGTCTTTTTGAGGCAGTAGACACCCAGGAGTCTCTCGAAAATAGGACTGACATCAAACCCATAGGCAGGTATGTACATTCTTTATGCCTTTGAGGCCCAGGGCAAAATTGCTGAGCCCATTCCAGAAAGAAATGAGGTGTGTCGGGGTCCAAACCTGTATTCGGAGGCTTTGGGTGCCCACCCGCAGGCCCTGGAGGACCACCCTGACCCGACCATGAAAGCAGGGGCAATGAAGGAGCAGAAGGGTAAGTATTGGATAATCACGGACGTGCCCCCTCCTTCATTGTGTTACGTTCACAGATATTTAGGGACGATGATGAGTACGTAACACATGGTCCACTGTACAGTTAGAATCTGTTGTGGCCTTCCATGCTGCTTACAGTCCTCAGAAGTTCCCATGTGACGTGGAAGAAAAAGAGCAGCAAGGCTATGCTGTATGGTGACATAGCAGAGGACCCTGCACACCAGCATCTCCAGTTTTCCACACAGGTTCCTGCCTTTGGCACTGGAATGATATCTTGACTTGCCAGAAAATGATAGCAATGTCTTTGGGTCAAATGCAAGGCATGTACATATTTCTCTCTTGGATATCCCTATTGAAGGACCAACATTTAGGCCTGTTTGTATCCTTTGACCCACCTGGCATTTTTTTCATTGAATGTCCAATTTTCAATGATCAGAGCAGTTGAGTATCATCAAAACGGGGTGCTTGAAGTCAGGGCAGGTGCCTTTACTGCCCGCAGAGATGAGAGGATGAACAAGGTGACAAGGCAGCCACTCTGTGGCTCCATCCTGAATGCCAGCACACCCGGTAGTAGAAGTCAAGCCTTTCTGGAGTAAGACAGGCAAGGGAAACCAGCCACGGGATTGGTGGGAAACGGAGGATGGCTTAGAGGTCAGAGCCTTTGACTGTGAAGTCACAGGACCCCGGTTCGAGTCTCCGGGATGCAGACGAGCCCGAGACACAAGGGGGCGCTCGTGTGCTTTTCGTCACCTGCTGGGCCCATTTCCTCAATGGGTATCTTTCTCTTCTCCATCTCTCACTTTCTCTCTCATAGTTAAATAAGTTGAAAACTTTTTTTTCCCCCTTGCGGGGTGCGGGGGCTGGGGTGTGTCCACGATGAAACCGTGCTCAACACGGGTTTGTGAAGAGACAGGGCCTCCTTGGCCGGCAGCTGTCATGTGTACTTTGCCATTTCATTCTGATACAAGGTAAGCAAATCAATTCCTATTCAAGACAGGTCAAGAAGGAATTGCAGAGCCTGTCAGAGTGGCCTTCAACCCACAAGCAACAGTCCTCGCGCCTCTGTCATTGGGGGGAAGAATACCCTGCTCCTCTGAAGTCCTGGACTTGTCAGGCTCTCTCTCAAGACACCCCGACCAGCATCCCCGCACATTTCAGAAGCGGTGGTGCCTAACCACCACCAGTGACAAGGGTTAGTGACCAGTCCACGAACGTGGACTTAGACGTTCTGGACGATTTTGGAATCTCTGAACGTTTGATATTTGGGGCAGGCTCTCCTGCTCAGTCAGCCGGCTTGGCGCTCGTGGAGGCCCTCCTCCTGCCGCCAATTAAACTACACTTTGTGGAGTGGTCTCATTCCCAGAGAAACCCACCCTTTCACCATTGTCAGGAGCCATTTTGGCTGGACTTGTATCCATAGCTCTGGGCTTCTGGCAGCAAGACATTAGCAAAACTATAGCAGCCTACCTGGAAGCAAGATTATGTATTTTCTGCCATTTGGCTGGTCTTTTGTACTGAGAAGTGACTGAAGTGCAAAAACTCTGTAACAGGAAGTGTTTTTTTGATAGAAACTTGTGAAGCTCATAAAATCTTTGTCTATGGAAAAACTGTTTGTAAAATCAAATAAAAAGGAATGCTGTGAAATAAACCGTGTCTTCAGTCCTGGCTTGAGGCCTTGATTCAGCCCTGGACTGGGGTCCATGCTTTCAGTCTTTCTTCTGTCTTTCCTTAATCCTCACTCCCCATCAGGCTCGAACCCTTTCAACTGGCACCTCTGGCACACCATGGAGCTATTTCTCCAGCCCTCCTCCCTTCCCCCTTTTCTTTTTAATTTACATGTGCATGTATAGGCACGTTTTCATCTCTGCCAGTGGTTTTATTTATTTATTTATGTTGGTTTTTCGAGGTAGGGTCTCACTCTAGTCCAGGCTGACCTGGAATTCACTGTGTAGTGTCAGGCTGGCCTCGAACTCACCGTAATCCTCCTACCTCTGCCTCCAGAGTGCTGGGATTAAAGGCGTGTGCCACCACGTCCTTCTCTGCCAGTGTTTTTTGCACATTCTCCTGTTGCTATTGTCCACTTATGTTGGCCAGGGATGATATCTACCCTCTGCTCATGCCATCACTTTCCCTGCCATCATGGAGCTACCCCCTTGAGTCTGTAAGCCAAAATTTGTCCCCCCTTTTTTTCCCACAAGCTGCTCTGGGTGGGTGATTTCTATCAGCAATGTGATCCTGTCTGCAACAACTTACATCTAGCAGTAGGGAAAAAAAAAGTAGCCTTAGAAACAAAGTTGAGAAATCAGGAAACATGAAAGTTTGTTATTGGAAAAACTTCCCAAATTTTCCATTTGTTGCCAAACATTCAGTTTAACCAGAAATAATAAATAGGTCGGGCGTGGTGGCACAAGCCTTTAATTCTAGCATGTGGGAGGCAGAGGTAGGAGGATCGCCATGAGTTTGAGGCCACCCTGAAACTACATAGTGAATTCCAGGTCAGTCTGGGCCAGAGTGAGATTCTACCTTAAAAAAACAAAAAAGAAAAAGAAAAAGAGAGAGAGAGCCCATCCTATGAATTAGTATACCTCAATAAATCAGATGATCTGAGTGCTAGGGAAAAAATCCTAAAATACCTGAGTCTCCTTCATACTGAGTCACAATTAGAAAATTTGAATAAATTCAAACAAGGGTAACTGCCTTCAGATAAAAACCTTCCAAATTCCACCAATAACCAACCCATGAGGCCTGTGGATTCTAGCCCTGTCCTATTATCCAGTGTCTTCCAACTTCAATATCTCACTGCATCCCATTTTAGCCACTTGTCTGCCATCCCTTCCCTCACATAGCAGGCACCCAAAATCTTGCAGCATGGAAACTGCCATCCTCTCTGCTTGGAGGACTTATTTCTGCTTGATAATTTCATTTCTTTCCTTTAGTTTTTTTTTTTTTTTAAACCATTGTAGTTGGGGAGACAGACTGAGCTGGAAATGGGAGGAAGGGTGTTGTAGACAGGTGAAAGGTTTGGAATTTTACCACTATGCTGTGGGATGTCAGAAAACTTGTATTTATCATACCATCAGTATCTTTATACCTAAGAACAAATCATACTTCATTATGTCTAAAAAGTAATTTATACACTATCCCTCCAGTTGTCTTCTCTCTCACTTCTTGAATTTTAGCTCTGAACTGCTCATCCTAGCACCAAAGTTGTGAACGTGGCTTTCATTTGTTCATTGCATGTGTGGATGCACATATATGTGGGCATGCATGCATGTGTGTACATGCATGTGGGGGCCAGAGGACAACCTCAGGTATTGTTCCACAAGCACTGTGGTTCTTTTTATTCTTTCTTTGGGATGCAGACTCTCACTGACCATGGACTTTTCTGTCTCTGGGATCCCAGAACTGGGACTCAAGTGCACACCTCCATGTCTATCTTTTTTTAAATTTATTTTTAATTTTTTGTTCATTTTTACTTATATGAGAGTGACAGAGAGAGAGAGAGAGAGAGAGAATGGGTGCGCCAGGGCCTCCAAGCCACTGCAAAGGAACTCCAGACACTTGTACCCCTTTGTGCATCTGGCTAATCTGGGCCCTGGGGAATCAAGCCTTGAACTGGAGTCCTTAGGCTTCACAGGCAAGAGCTTAACCACTAAGCAATCTCTCTGGCCATTTCTTCTTGTTCTTGTTCTGCTTCTTCTGTTTGTTCTTCTTGTTCTTCTTGTTCTTGTCCTCCTCCTCCTCCTCCTTCTTCTACGTGAGTTCTATGGATCAAACTCAGGTCCTCACGCTTACAAAGCAAGCACATTACCAACTGAGCTCTCCCAGAGCTCCTCATCAGTTTATTCTTACCACTCATATGAAGAAATCCTTAGATGTAGACATACTTATGTTGAACAGTTGAAAAGCTCTTAATCCACTTTCTGGTTTTTTTTTCCAACTTGACCACGTGTAGAGGTTTTCACTTATTATTTCCATGATGACAATTTTGATTCTGAGCATGGTTCTGATTGTCCTATATATATCACCAACCTTGTGCCGAGTATTTTAAAATCTTAAGTTTTATCTTTTGATGCCATTCTTCCTCCATTATTTAAGAGATATTGTTATGGGCTTTCTGAGGCCCAGGTGTTGCCAAGACTGCCAAAATGTTTTGGAGCTTTTAAAAATATTTTAAATGTTTTTTTCCCAGGAGAAAGAGAGAGAGGGAGAAAAGAAAAAAAGGAAGGTAAGTAAGTGTGGGCACTCCATGGCCTTTTGCCACTGCAAGTGAACCCCACATGCATGTATCACTATGTGCATCTGGCTTTTGGGGGGCACTGGGGAATCAAACCCATGCCATCAGGTTTTATAAGCAAGTGTTTTTAACTGCTGAACCTCCTCTATCCCTGTTTTTGAGCTTCTTTTAACTGAATCTAGGAAAATTCAAAATAGATTTCAGACTGTACAGACAGAAGCTACAACGAGGGAAATTTAGTGCCAATGCAACAAAAAGAAAATCAACTAGAAGGAAATTATGGTTTTCTTAAAGATTTATTTTTATTTATTTATTTATTAGACACAGAGAGAGGGATGGGGGAGAGAGAGAGAAAGAGTGGGAATGGGCAGGCCAGGACCTCTAGCCACTGCAAATGAACTCCAGATGCATGTGCCACCATGTGCATCTGGCTTACACGGGACCTGGAGAATCGAACCTGGGTCCTTAGTCTTTGAAGGCATGTGCCTTAACTGCTAAGCCAGCTCTCCAGCCCAATAAATTATGTTATTTTTGTGTGTACCACAGAGCTAATACTTTATGCCAATGAGCAGTCAACACATGAGTGTTGACTCTGTATAATTCCTATAAATTGGTCTTAAGGTTCAAAGTTTTGCGTGGTACTCCAAATAAATATGTTGTCATTGATGCTGCAGGTGCAGCAAAGCCTCACTGTTGTGTGAATATTGTGATTCATCATATAGATGTTTTATTCTGTCACTCTGGTATAGAGGACTAATTCCATCTCTAAGTTGCTGAGGAAAGCCAGAGGAAGGAAAGAGGTTATTTATTGCTACTCTTCTCCCAACTGCAAAATAACAATAAAAGGAAAGAAAAAAAAAAAAAAACAATCCTGTCTCTTCAGGATTTCATTTGCTGTCTTTCTGGGAATGGTGTGCATTGTGGCTCTTATGTTGTCTATGCTGGGGGATATGAAATCACTGGTGCCTCTTTACTTCCAGTTAAGTGTGAATCAAAAATTAGTGGCTGCTAATATCTTAGGTCTTATTACAGTGGTTATACTTTGAACATGAGCAAGGATTAAAACTGACTTCTGGCTGGGCATGGTGGTACACCCCTTTATTCTCATCACTTGGGAGGCAGAGGTAGGAGGATTATCCTGAGTAAGAGATAATCCTGAGACTGAATAGTGAATTCCAGGTCAACCTTGGCTAGAGTGAGACCCTACTAGGAAAAAAAATAAACCTGACAAGTAAATTTATTTTGATCATATGAATATAGAATGCCTTTTATCATTATTTCATTCCATAAGAACACTAAAAATTATTGGATAATTTCAAATAATGACAAATGTATAATACATATTTTCAATTAGTCTTTAACTTTGAAGGACCCTGTCACTTTATGTTACAGACAATAAAGATTCTTCTGTGTGATACCTAGAAAATTATCTGAAGTAGAATAAAATAATTGTTCTTGAAAAAGAGATACCATTTGGCTAGCCATGGTGGGGCATGTCTTTAATGCCAGCACTCATGAGGTAGAGGTAGGAGGATCAAAGTAAGTTCAAGACTAGCCTGAGAGCATATAATGAATTCCAGGTTAGCCTGGGCTAAAAAAAAAAAAAAAAAAAAGAAAGAAAGAAATGGTTAACAGTTGCACTGTGTACCACTCAAAATACTGGATCTAACATCTAATACTTTTCCTCTCAGAGCATCATTTTCATCTGGCAATTGGTGAGATCATTATGTAACACGACACACTACTATTTTTAGTGTTAGCCTTAGAGTTAGAGGTTTGTGGCTAGTGTCAAGGCCAGGTTTAGGATTAGGGTCAGTGTCTGTTTCAGGGTCAGGATTGGGGTCAGAGTCAGGTTGAGTTTAGGAATTTTGGGGTGAAGGTTAGGTGTGAAGGTTTTTGTTAGAGTGAGAGTCAGGAGATCACATTCTGCAATCACTGCCTGTCTTTACCTCATCAAATTACCTTATAGAAGGGTATTATCATACCCCAAAAGGAAGGCGTTGTAGACACTTTTCGTGGATGTATGACTATACTGAGATATTCAGAAAAGGTTGCTTGGACCTGAAAGCATTAAGACATCAGAAAATGTTTTGCTGTCTTTGAGCAAGACCAGAAAGAGTTAACAATCTTTGGCCACAATTTGTCTTAGGACATCTTGATACCACTATGGAGAATTTCACTCTTCTTTTAAAAACTTTTAAAAATATTTTATTCTTTCTTTATTTGAGAGAGAGAGAGAGAGAGAGAGAGAGAGAGAGAGAGAGAGAGAACATACCAGGGCCTCCAACCACTGCAAACAAACTCCAGATGTGTGGATTATCTTGTGCATCTGGCTTATGTGGTTCCTGGGGAATCAAACCTGGGTCCTTTGGCTTTGCAGGAAAGTGCCTTAATTGCTAAGCTATTTTTCTAGTTCCCATGTAAACTTCTTAATAAGGGATGAAGAGATTTCTCAGCAGTTAAAGCACTTGCTTCTAAAGCCTAATGGCCCAGGTTTGATTCCCCATTACCCATGTAAAGCCAGAAGGACAAAGTGACCCATGCATCTGGAGTTCCTTTGCAGTAGCAAGAGGCTCTGGTGTGCCCCTACACATTCTCTCTCTCTCTCTCAAATAAATAAACAAATTAACTAATTAAAAGATAATCATGGTGTGGATAATGAAGACATGGTACTTTTATACAATGGAGTTTTCATTCAGCAGTAAAGGAAGATGAAATTATGAAATTTTCAGGGAAATGGATGGATCTGTAAAGTATTATACTTAGTGAGTTAACTCAGACCCAGAGAGCTAAGTGCTGTATATTCTTTCTCATACGTGGATCCTAGCTACAAATGTTTGGACTTGCATGTGAGTTGGAATAAAACTCAGTAGCAGAGGCCATAAAGCTAGAAAGGGAAGGGAGGAGAGGGAAGGATTCAAGGTGATGGTATTGTACATATGTAAGTAGAAGAATTACTGGGGGTTGAAAGGCCTAAGTAAGGTTAGGGGAAGAGATTGTAAAGGAAGGGTGAGGGGAGGGTTAATCAAAATATAAGAGGATATGAATAAGCCATATGGAAACCTACTTTATTGGACAATGGTATACCCAGAAGCCATAGATTATATCTAGAAAAATTTCAGGCCAATGATGGGATACCTTCCAGTGAGTTGTTGGCCAGAGAGGTCCCTGCTGCCCCCAAAACATTACAGGCCATTACGAAAGTGCTTGGTTTCCTACCAGGAATAGGTGGTAAGACCCTATTGTTAAAGACTCCACATGCTTGGGCTACAAGGTCACTGAGCAATCTTGCTGGAGCTGAGCTGAAAACCTCCTCCCTGTAGACCAGCTGACAGAAAGCTGGAAAAAAAGCTATGCTGTATGCAGCTTTATGGGAGAGAGATAGAGAAGTCATCAGGGGAGATAAATGGCAGTGGGCATTGCTGCTGAAGACTCAGGTCACTGAGAAATCCGGCTTGAGCTGAGGTGAAAACTTCATCCATGCAGACCCTTTATCCAGGCCCTGGAAAATCTCAACATACTTGGGCCTCGTCTACTCCAACTCTCCTCATGCACGGTGTGAGCTGCTGCCCTCTCCACATGATGAATGGAGAGCCACTGTCCTCCCGATGTAGAGCTGCCCAGTGCCTGCCCAGCTCCTCTTCACACTCCCCAAACGTGATCCACTCACCATGGTGGCTACAGGTGAGAAGGGACAGCAACAGTGACCTTGTAGGAGATGCCTAGTGCTAAGGAGTGTAACACAGCTGGATGGGTGTGGCAGACATGAGGCTCCGGCCCTGCCAGGGTGGACAGTCAACCGGGTTCAGCAGCGGTGGGGCTGGACTTCCAGGATGTGCCTCACACAGGTGTTTCAATGTTGGGAGCCATGAACCAAACCTCGGCCATGTTAACGGAGACTGCCATATAGCAAGTTAAGCTTCTACTTCCTCACCTAATATTCAACTACCAGAAACAATGGGATCGTACACCTGGCCAAACATTCCCCTGTCCTGCCGGTAGCTAATGAAGAAACAAAGGCATTGCGGTTTAACCAGTAACTCTGTGATCTTTGCCCTAACCACATCCCCTTCCCCCTACAACTCCTTGCCCTGACCACGTTCCCTTCCCCCTACAACCCTATGTAAACCTACATGTAAGAATAAACTCTCGAGGCTGTGACAAATGTCTAGCATGGTCTCCTTCTTGTGTCTGTTTGCCTACTTTCATTCAGGTTGATTTTCACCTAGCCTCTTTGTTCGATTCCCCGCTGGCCGGGGCATTTCAACTGCTGCCAGCAGCTCCAGGCACCAGTGCCACAGGACGAGGGTGGGCCCAAAAGCTTCACACAGGTCTTACAAACTGCAGAAAGGGGCTGCAGGGCCTGGCCGTGGCAAACTGGCTCCAGACACATGCATGTGGGACCAGAACCCTTACACAGCAGGTTTGCCTTCCTGCAGACAGGTATTGGAAAGGCAGATTGCTGGTCAGCATCGCTCACTGGGTCTTCAAGCCACCCCAGCTGGCCAGTGAGTTTTACCTTCTCTCTTTAGAGTTAGTTCTGTAACTTGAGAATGTGGAGGTTCTTTAGAAAATGAAAGGATGCTCTTGGTTTTCTATAATGTCTTACTCTGAATACGAAAGGCATAAAGTACAGGAAACAATATTTCAGTTGGTTAGAAAATAGTACCTATGTATTGAATATTAAGGCTGTTAAAGGGCAGAGAAGTCCCCATCTTTACATGTAAGCCACCAAGTTTAAGGAAAAACCCTAGGGACTTTTAAAAAAAGATTTAAAAATGTCAAATGGTGCTCAATGGTGGAAGTGAACGAAACTTGAGGATGGAGGAAATTGTCTCCCACTGACGGATATTATGAAGCAGGAATTTTTGGGCTACTTAAGAATTTTCTAAAAGGTCTGCTTGGATCCTGATACTGTCACCATGCCCAGGTTAGGGTTAATAGTTAATTTACCCCTTCCCAGATCTATTCCAGCGCTATAAACTAAATTGCTCAGTCTTAGAAACATATCCAGTGACTAATGTCAAAAGGTGACTTTAAAGCTCTTCAGGCAAAACCCTATTGCCATTATTGAAATATTGAAAATGTCACCAGCACTGGGAACACATCTCAGTGTTCCGATTTGCTATCTAAAGGCCTTCCACTCAGGTGCAGCTGGGGTACTTAACACAGCTGGAAAGAATTTCAGGCTGAGCCAGAAGTAGAGTTAGTGAGTCTGAGTAGAAGAAAGGACAGATGATTGAGGAGAGTCAGGTGTGGGCCTCAGGAGAGGAATGCACCCAAATTCTTCAGGAATAATTTTATCAGTGACTGGGACTTTTGGAGTTATGTTGTTTAAGGGAGGTGAGCTACTCATTTCCTTATAACAAGATTTTATAATGAAATCATAGGGTTATTTATAAGGATATTAGACAGACTTACATATAAGGAAACATAACTGAAGCAAAGGTGGATAACATTTCATTTTGTTTTTGAGGTATGGTCTCACTCTAGCTCAGGTTGACCTGGAATTCACTGTGTAGTCTCAGGGTGGCCTTGAACTCATCTTCCTACGTTCGCCTCCCGAGTGCTGGGATTAGAGGCATGCACCACCATGTCTGGGTCTAAAATTTTATTTAACTATTTTATTTTTACTTATTTGCGAAAGAAAAAGAGGCAGATAGAGAATGAGTGTGCCAGGGACTTCAGCCACTGCAAAAAAAAAATCCCAGATGCAAGTGTCACAAGGCACATATGGCTTTATGTGGGTACTGGAGAAATGAATCTGGGTCCTTAGGCTTCACAGGCAAGTGCCTTAACTGCTGAGCCATCTCTCCAGCCCTATAATAATTTTTTTTTTAACCAAAGTAAGTTTGCTGTATGTAGATCACAAAAATGTTCAAAAATGTTGTAGGGCCAGGTATGGTGGTACATGTCTTTAATCCAAGCACTTGGGAGGCAGAGGTAGGAGGATCACTGTGAGTTCCAAGCCAACCTGAGACTACATAGTGCATACTGAGTTCCAGGTCAGCCTGGGCTAGAGCTAGACTCTACCTAGGGAAAAAAAAAAAAAAAAAAAGAATCTGGTAGGAAGGGCTTTTTCCTCCAGATATAATCTAATGCCAGTAAAGAATGTCTTTTCTTAGTAGGCCTGTCAAAGTTAATTGAGCAGAGCTATGCAGTGATAGCCAAGTCTATGGAAATGTTAATGGAGCTATTCAGTAAAGAAAAATGAAGTTATGAAATTTGCAGAAAAATGGAAGGACCTGGAAAGGATTGTACTAAGTAAGGTAACCCAGGCCCAGAAAGCTAAGCGCCACATGTTCTCTCTCATATGTGGATACTAGCTACAGATGATTGGGCTTCTGCGTGAGAAGGAAAATACTTAGTAGCAAAGGCCAGAAGGTTAAAAAGGAGACATAAAGGGAAGAGAAAGGAAGGGAGGAGGGTACTTAATAGGTTGATATTGTATATATGTAAGTACAATGATTGTGATGGGGAGGTAATATGATGGAGAATGGAATTTCAAAGGGGAAAGTGTCGGGGGGGGTGGGTAGGGAGGGAATTACCATGGGATTTTTTTTATAATCATGGAAAATATTAATAAAAATTTTAAAAAATTAAAAAAAAATGTTAATGGAGCTATTGACACTGTCTGGTAAAAGGAGGGGGAGGGTCACTGGCCTGGGATAAACTAGGAAGTGAAAGGTTAAGTAATTAGATGCTATCATACTGTTTTCATATAGTCTCTGGTGGGGTGGACCTTGCAGTAATGCAGCTGTTTTGGGGTCACCCACACTCCTGTAAATAACACCCCACCTGTGCTCTGTAAGTCAACCCAGTAAACTCATTGGCTCACCTAGTTGGACTGGTTGGTAGAATTGTGAGCAGTGACAGTACTAAGATTGGCTTCACACTGTCACTCTCAGCAGCTTTAGTAGTTCCACTCACATCCTAGGGGCCTCAACTTGGATAAAACCCAAGATTAGTGGCTTACTCCCGGTGACTGTGTGAGAGTACCTAAAAGGTAAACATAAGACTGAGAATTCATATTCATTCATTCAATTCATATTTAGTGTTGCCATGTGTGTGCATATTGTAAATGTTCTGTGTGTCCACCCTCTGAGTATGGCATGAAAATGAGGAAGTTATTTATATCTGATGAGTGCTTTTGCATCAATGAACTTGGGGTATCTCCAGATTCTTGTCTTACAAACTTAAAGATGTGAAATTCACAGATCATAGGGTAAGGTTTAGATAGACTTTATTAGATTAAGAGAAGGAAAATGGATAAAGTATAGAGAGCTCCTGCCATATGGAAGGTGTTAGTGGGTAAAGCCTGCCCTATGACCCAAATTGGGGTCACTTTTGGATTCAGAACGGAGGCTGAGCTAACCTGCCATGATGCTAAGTTTTGGGGCTGAGTAGCCATAATGCCACTATCAGATATAAATCTTCCAGGAATCTCAGTTCTAGGAAAGGGGTGTATGGAAGGGCTTAGGTTGTTTATAGAAAAACAGATCTAGAGCACTCATTCAGGCAAGAGATAAGAAGAAGACTTCTCTGGGGGCTGGGGAGATGGCTCAGTGGTTAAGCACTTGCTTGTGAAGCCTAAAGACCCCGGTTCGAGGTTCGATTCCCCATTACCCACGTTAGCCAGATAGATGGAGATGCATTTGGAGTTTGTTTGCATTGGCTGGAGGCCCTGGTGCGCGCATGCTCTCTCCCTCTGCCTCTTTTTCTCTCTCTGTGTCACTCTCAAATAAATAAACAAACAAACAAACAAACAAACAAATAAATAAATAAATGAAAATACAAATTAAAGAAAAAGCAGAAGACTTCTCTGATTGTACTAACATGGGGACTGTTAGGTCTGGCTTGAGGACATTCCTGCTTTTTTACTTTTGGGGGCACAGTCATATTAAACTGCCTCAGTGGTCGTAAAAGGTTTTGTTTTTCTTTTGACACAAAACACCACTGAGATGAATTTGCCTAATTTTCCAACCAGTGTTAAAAGGGGTATGGGCACATTTTTATGTTATTTTCCCTCCATGTCTTGCCTCATCCCTTAGTTATTCTTTTTTGTTGCTTTTGTTACTGTTTTTCGAGTTAGGGTCTTATTCTATCCCAGGCTGACCTGGCACTCATTCTGTAGTCCCAGACTGGCCTCAAACTCAGAGTGATACTCGTACCTCTGCCCCACCCCCACCCCTGCCACTTGTTGCTGGAATTAAAAGCATGTACCACCACATCCTGGCCCCCTTAGCTATTCTTAATAGGAATTAGCTTGCCATAGCAGGAAGTATTAATGTTAGGGAACTACCCTGATGACCTCCATGTTGCTGTCTGCCTTGGATGGAAGCCATGTGTTTCCAGCACCTCCCTTCTGGCTGTACAGAGCATCAGAGCTTTCCCTGAGGGACTTGATCCTATAAGTCCTGATATCTTTCCAGACACCTTCTAAAACCACTGGCTTTCCTGGTGTTATCTGCATTTTCTCCTGTTGTGAATGAAGATGAACTTGAGGGATTTTGTTTTGTTTTGTTTTAGATCTCTTAGGATACCTCAGCTTTCAAAGCATAGCTAGGAGGGCTGGAGGATGGCTTAGTGCTTAAGGCGATTGCCTGTGAAACCTAAGGGCCCATGTTCGACTCCCCAGAACCAACATAAGTCAGATGCACAAGGTCATAAGTCACATGCACAAGGTCATACGTGTAGCACACATGTCTGGAGTTTGTTTACAGTGGCTAGAGAACCTTGTGGGCCAATTCTCTCTGTCTCTTTCTTGCTCTCTCTCTCATTAAAAAAAAAAAGAGTAACAACTAAAAGAAGCCTGTAAACATAATACAGGCTATTTTGGCTATCATGCTAAAGGCTGTTAAGGTTATTATGCTAAAAGACATTGAATGATAATTTATTCCCCCATTTAGTTTCTTTCTAGGTAGGGTCTCACTGTAGTCCTGGCTTTGAAATGTGAATTTTCTATCCTCTGGGGTACTTGAATCTGGCCCTACTCAGGGCATTAGCCATATGTTCCTTATTCTGCATCATGTTGGATATGATGATCTGGTCAATGTGAAACCCTCTCTGTATCTGAGCTTTTCAAATGCATTCCACATACCTGTATGCAGTATAGATTGGTGACAGCATGAATTCAAAGCCATGGACATTGCCTGTTCTGTCGGCAAGGTCCCTTAGGGGCAACCCATAGAGCAGTAGTCGCATGCTTTACAGCCATCATGCACCAGGCCCCATGAGTGATGGGACTTGGTAGTGCTAATTGACTGTAGATTGAAATGAAGTGGTGAGTGAGAACCATTATTAACTTGCAATCATTCTCAACATACATTTATTCCATATTAATAAATTATGCTGGCTTTATCTTCATAGTAGTCTCATTATTTTTACTAATCCCATATTTTATAGTGATTCAAGAACATTGCCTTACTAACCTAATCTTCCTTCCCTTGAGTTCCAACTCCTCAATGCTTTACCTCCCACTCATGTCACAGACTATGAGACTAAGCCTTCAACTTTGGGGGAGCATCCAAGATACAAACTATAATAGTTACCCTTACACAAACCACCATTAAAGAACCCCATTAAAAAGTATTCATGTACTCAGTCCCAGGGGACAAATCAGGCAAACAGGTTTCCCTTTTCTGAACATTTGCATCTTCAGTTTTCTTGGGAGTTTGACCTGGTCTTGGGAATGAAAAGATGGCTCAGCAATTAAGATACTTGGCTTGCAAAGCCTAATGACTGAGGTTTCATTCCCTAGTACCCACGTAAAGCCTGATGCACAAAGTGGTGCATGCATGCATCTGTAGTTTTCTTTCTTTATTTCTTCTTCTTCTTCTTCTTCTTTTTTTTTTGTTTGTTTGTTTGTGTGTTTTGAGATAGAGTGTCACTTTAGCTCAGACTGACCTGGAATTAACTATGTAGTCTCAGAGTTGCCTCAAACTCATTGTGATCCTCCTTCCACTGCCTTCCAAGTGCTGGGATTAGTGGCATGTGCCACCATGTCCAGCTACATATGTAGTTTGTTTGTAGCAGCTCTTTCTTTTCCAATAAATTAATTTTGAAAATAAAAAAAAAATGAATTGGACCTGATACAGAGTCAGATATAGGCTCCTGGTTATGGCTTTAATCCATGAGGAAAGTAGTTTGCTATCTTAAAGAGTTTCCCCTCTTGTATTTTTTAAATTATTTTTATTAATTATGAACCTCACTGCTGAACAAATCATGTGCTGATCCTATTCCTCTCATGGTATCCCCTCTTCCCCATCCCCATTCCACTGAGTATCCTATTCTCTTTTGGGAAGGTCCCTTCTCTTTCTTTCTTTTTTAATGCAACTGGCATTGTGAACAAGCACCTTTAATCACTGAGCCATTGCCCCAGCCCTCTAGGTTTTTAAATTTTAAAAAAATTGCTCAATTCTTTTTTCTTTAAATATTTTGTTATCATTTATTGGGGTTGGAGAGAGAGAGAGGGAGGGAGGGAGGGAGGGGGAGAGGGAGAGGGAGAGAGAGGAGAGAGACAGGGAGAGAGAGAGAGGTTCCTTAGGCTTGGTAGGCAAGTGCCTTAATAGCTAAGCCATATTTCCATCCTATTGTTTTTTAATTTTTATTTATTTTAGAGGAAGGGGGCGAGAGAGGATGGCACATCATGTCCTCCAGTAACTGCAAATGAACTCCAGATGCATGCACCTCCTTGTGCATGTGGCTTACTTGGGTCCTGGAGAATTGAACCTGGGGACTTTGGCTTTGCAGATAAGTACCTTAACTGCTAAGCCATATCTGCAGCCTCTCCCTTCTTGCTGTGAAAGAAGCAGAAACTCACTTTGTTTGCCAGGTTGACCTCAAACGTGTGACCTTCCTGTAGCTGGGATTATAGGTGTGCACGACTGCACCTGGATGAAGAACTTCCCATGAAAGGACCAAGTGTGGTACTGGAGAGCCAGCCTTGGAATGGAATATGATCTTCATCTACTGACACAGGATGCAGTCAGTGTTTGAGGACAAGTTTAGGTTGGGTGTTGAAATGGTGGTAGAATGCTTGGTTTTATGGTGCACTCCTCGAATTCCAGCACTCAGGAGGCTGGAGCATCAGAATTTCCTTGTATTTGTGGCTAGCTTGGGCTACGTAGTGAGTTCTAGGCCACTAAAGGTTTCATAGCAAGGTCCTGTCTCATGAACCAACAAATATCAAGAATTGATGGTGGAACATTAAAGTTTCTGATTGCTTCTTTTCTCTCCCCTATGTGGCTGAAGTAAAGGTAATTATCATTCCTTTTCCCCCTCTTTCTTTATTTTTCTATTAAGGTGCCCAGTCTAGTCTTGAACTTGTCATCCTCCTCATCAGCCTAATAGATGGGATTTCAGGCCTGAAGCAACAGATTCAGCCAAGCATATATCCCCAGCAGTTTAGCTGTTTACTTCATCTGTATTGGTGTTTGAACCCAAGGTCCTATACCAGTGATCTATATCAGTAGCCCTCCTACTTCCTCAGTACCAGAGCTCTGATTTATTTTTAGCAGGACAGCACCTGACTCTAGTTTCCTGTACACTAGGGACATGCATGTGACTGAGTTCTGCTGAGATGTTAGTAGAAGTTGTTTGGTGGAGATTATTGGAAAGTTTCTAAATAGAATTAACTAAGCTGGTGCATCAGCTTTTTTGTTTTGCTTTTGAGGTAGGGTCTCTAGTCCAGGCTGACCTGGAATTCACTATGTAGTCTCAGGGTGGCCTCGAACTCACGGCGATCCTCCTTCCTCTGCCTCCTGAGTGCTGGGATTAAAGGCATGTGCCACCACGTCCGGCAGCTTTTTTTTTTTTTTTTTCTTGAAGATGTAGAGGATGCCTGGGGTTTTCACATCCATCTCATGACAATAATGAGACCTTGAGCCACATGCCAACTATGGATGAAAATGTATTTGGCTTTTCAAGGAACTGTTTTGCTCTACTTCAGGCTGACTTGGAATTCACTATGTAGTCTCAGGAAGGTCTTGAATTTAGAGATCCTCCTACCTCTGCCTTTGGAGTGCTGGGATCAAAGGCATGATCCGTTCATGCCCAGCCACATTAGCCACATTTTTAAAATTTCTAAGAGCTCATGTGATTCAGACATTGAAGAGAGGTACAAAGATATAGCTCTCCTCTCTCCCTCTGTGTCTATACATCTCATTCTTCCCTGTTGCCCCTAGAGATAAGCATTTGTGTCCTGAGTGACTGTGAAAGTACAGACATTGAAAAATTGACTCTTTTAAAAACTATTTTTATTTATTCACTTGCAAGCAGAGGAGAGAGTGTGTGGGTGAGAGAATTGGCATGTCATGGCCTCCAGGCGCATCTTTGTGCATCTGGCTTTAATTGGATACTGGGGAATGGAACCTAGGTCATTAGGCTTTGCAGGCAAGAGTATAATCTGTTGAGCCATGTGATCATCCCAACTGATCCCCTTTTTAAACTTTTTATTTACAGTTTCCATAGTTACAGGCAATAAACCATGTTAATTACCTCCCCCCCCCACTTTCCAATTCACAATTCCATTCTCCATCATATCCCCTCCCTCTTTCCATTAGTCTTTCTTTTATTTTGAGGTCATCCTTTCCTCCTATTATGAGGGTCTTGTGAAGGCACTGCGAGGTACTTTGAGGTCATGGATATTGTGGCCAATTTCTGTTTGGAGCAGTGTATTGTAAGCAGTCCTACCCATCCTTTGGCTCTGACGTTATTTCTGCCACCTCTTCCTCAGTGGACTCTGAACTTCGGAAGATATGGTAGAGATATTTCAGTGCTAAATACTCCTGTCATTGCTATGGTGCCTGTTGGGTCATCCCAGTGGTCACCACCATCTGAAAAGGGAAGCTTCTCTAACCCAAAGTGAAAGTAGCCTTAATATATGGGTATGAACATTAAGTAAAGTGCTTACAGGGCAGTTTGTTGAGCATAGTATATGCATTTAGTCAGGCAAGAGCAGGCATTAGACTGCTTGGGCTCATAACCTCAACCACCAAAGGCTTTTGATTAGGTTTTCAGTATCAAGCATGTAGAGCAGGCCTCTAGTCCAATGAGAGAGCAGTTGGTTTTGCCCATAACAAACATGCCCCTCATGCACCCGTGCGGTCAATTGGCCTGCTTGGCCAAACATGACGCAGTGCCCACTGTTTTCACCACTGATGACTTCTGTTTCCCACAGTGCTGCATGCGGTGCAGCTTTTTCCAACTTTCTGTCAGCTGTTCTATAGGGAGGATGTTTTCAGCTCAGCTCCTGCTTGATTTCTCAGTGACCTTGCCACCCTGGCATGTGGAGTCTTCAGAAATAGGGTCTTACCATTTATTTCCAATGGGAAACCAACAGCATTGTCAGTGGCCTGTAATGTTTTGGGGGCCTCAGGGACCTCACTCCCCAACAACTCACTGGAAGGTATCCCACCCCTGGCATTGAAATTTTTCTAGTAATAGTCTATGGCTTCTGCGTGTGCTGTTATCCAAAAGAATAGGCTTCCATGTTGCTTATTCACAACATCTTGAATTTTGATTAACCCTCCCCCTACCCTTCCCATGACCTGACTTAGGCCATTGCACGCCCAGTAGTCTGTTCATCTAATTTCATATATACAGTACCATCCCCTTAAATCCTCCCCTCTCCTCCCTCTCTTATAGCCCTTTTCTACCTTACTGACCTCTACTACTAATTTTTACTCCAACTCATATAAAAGTCCAAACATTTCTAGCTAGGATCCAAATATGAGAGAGATCATGCAGTGCTTGGCTTTCTGGGCCTGGGTTACCTCACTTAGTATAATCCTTTATAGTTCCATCCTTTTCCCTGCAAATTTATAATTTCATTTTCCTTTACCACTGACTATAATTACACTACCCAAATATAACACAATATAACAATCGTTACTTGAAGGACATCTATGCTGGTTTCATTTCCTAGCTTTTGTGAATAGAGCAGCAATAAACATGGTTGAGCAAGTATCTCTAAAGTAACAAGAAGAGTCCTCAGGATATATGGCTAGTAGTAGTATATCTGGGTCATATGGTAAATCTATTTTTTAAAATATATTTTATTTATTTATCTAAAAGAGAAAGAGAACAGGTGCTCCAGTGCCTCTAGCCACTGCAAACGAACCCCAGATGCAGGCTCCCCCTTGTGCCTGTAGCTTCCATGGGACCTGGGAAATCAAACTTGGGTCCTTTGACTTTGCAGGCAAACTCCTTAAATGCTAAGCCATCTCTCCAGCCCTGGTAAATCCATTTTTAGCTGTCTCAGGAACCTTCACACTGATTTCCACAATGCTGTACCAGATAACATTCCCACCAACAATGGAGAAAGACTTTTTTTCCCCACATCCTCACCAGCATTTATTCTGACAGGAGGGATGTGTAATCTCAAAAGAGTTTTAATTTGCATTTCCCTGATGGTCATTTAATCCTTTATAATAGACACAAGCTAGCAAATGACAATGCATATAATATTGTAACTTGATTTATATATCTGAATATCCTAATTTTTTAATTTTTTTTTAGGTAGGGTCTCACTTTAGGCTGACCTGGAATGCCCTGTACAGTCTCAGGGTGGCCTCAAACTCTCTCTGCCTCCCTAGCACTGGGATTAAAGGCATGTGCCACCATGCCTGGCCCTAATCAGCTTTTTGAGGTAGGGTATTACTTTAGCCCAGGTGGACCTTGAATTTACTATAGAGTCCAAGAGTGACCTCAAACTTGTGTTGATACTCCTCCTGCCTCTCAGATGGTGTGATAAAAGGTATGTGCCAATATGCTTGGTTAATTTTTTTTTAATTTATTTATTTGAGAGCGACAGACACAGAGAGAAAGACAGATAGAGGGAGAGAGAGAGAATGGGCGCGCCAGGGCTTCCAGCCTCTGTAAACGAACTCCAGACGCGTACGCCCCCTTGTGCATCTGGCTAATGTGGGACCTAGGGAACCGAGCCTCGAACCGGGGTCCTTAGGCTTCACAGGCAAGCGCTTAACCGCTACGCCATCTCTCCAGCCCTATTTTTTTAAATAATTAAAATAATTTTCTTCATAATTTGCAAGAGGAGAGAGAGAGACAGAGAATGAATGGGTTTGCCAGTGCCTCCAGCCACTGCAAAAGTACTCGAGACATATGCACCGCCTTTTGCTTCTGGCTTTAAGTGGGTACTGGATAGTCAAACCTGTGCCCTTTGGCTTTGGAGGCAATTGCCTTAACCACTAAGCCATCTCTCCAGCCCCCAGTTTAGTTCGCATTTTATCTGTTAATTCATTATTATCACTTATAGATGCCACATGGTTTATTTATAACCAGCCAGCAAAACTTACATTGTTTTAAAGAACAAGGATTTGTTAATCCTTTGAGGGTTGTTTTGTTTGTTTGTTTGTTTGTTTGTTTTTTGCTGTTGTTGTTCTTTTGTTTTTTGTTTTTCAAGGTAGGGGTCTCACTGTATCCCAGGCTGACCTGGAATTCACTATGTAGTCTCAGGGTGGCCTCGAACTCATAGCAATCGTCCTACCTCTACCTCCCCAGTGCTGGGATTAAAGGCATGTGCCACCACGCCCGGCAACCTTTGAGTTTTTCAAGAGGCACATGAAACAAGATATCATGTCTCTTTTAAATGCCAGGATCCATCTTCCTTCTAAAAGCTGTAAGATTTCACTATTGTGGTTGGGATGATCTCAGTGCTCATATGTTTCCATTGGTGCCAGATTCTGACCATGTCATTTAATCTTGTTTCTTCCCTAACTTCAACTCCTCCAAATTGAGTTTCTCCTATATTATTATTAAGTTTCTCCTATATTATTATTAACATTAAACAAAATGTTCTCAACTCTGTGGCTTAGGGGTTGGGGTTGGGGTTAGGCTTAGGTTTGGGGTTTGGGGTTAGGGGTTAGTGTTAGGGTTAGGGTCAAATAGGGTTAGGGTCTACAAACGTTGACTTGGCAGGGGGGACCCTTTGAGATTAAAATGGCAGAAACCTTCCAAATGCTATCACTTTGGAAATAAGTCGTAAGTGTTCTCCTATCATCCAAGAGGTCAGAAGTAGGACTAATAGGAAGTTACTAAGTAGTACAGGTTTCTGTTTAAGTTACATCTCTTGATTTCCTAAAAGTAGAATTGACTATTTTAAGTATGCAGTTATCCTTGAATCTGTAGAGACATTTAAACAGAATTTGGACAAGATGACAGAAGGAGAGTGAAACTGATTCACCTTGAGGGTCCATTTTGAACATGCCCTGCTAGTACCCCTAATGTTCCATTAGCTATGCTACTGTGGGGTAGGTTATAGTTGGGCCTTACATTCAGGTCCTAGATAATTACCAGGAGACCACATCCTTGAGAGATATAATACACAGTAACTAACATAAGTTGGTTGGGGTGGTGGGTCAGGAGGCTAGGTAAGCACATTTCGAAAAAAAAAAGGGGGGGTGGCTTTGTTTTTGTTTTGTTTTTCTTGCTTAGCAATGGTTCTAGTTATCTAAATCTTGGTCTCCTCCATTAGAATAGAGTCATTTCACTCTAATAGATACTCCTGATTAGTTCCAGTTATGTAAATCTTGGTGCTTCATTAGAATAGATTGTCATTTCACTATAATACGTACTCCTGGTTGCTGCTTTGGATAAGACAGTTACATTTAAATTTGCCATTATGATATTTTTAAATATATACTGATATTTTTAGTGCATTTTTCAACAAAAATTTTCTGGAAAGCCTACAAAGACCTTCATTGTCATTGTCATTGACATTTTGGTTGAGGATTATTAGCATGGCTCAACCAAAATATTAATCAAGAGTACAAATTTGTTCCACAAACAAGATTTCAAAGGCGTATTTGTTTTCTGTCTCTTTACACTGCTGTTATTAACATTCGGTTCATCAGTCATGATGGCCCTGATCCAGGTGGCCACTACACCTTTCCGCAGCAAGACGACCTTAGACAGCCAAGCCCACTTTACACAGCCCCAGGACCAGACTTGTTTTTCATAACGACCCAAGTTACTTTAGCCAATTCATCCATTTTATTTATGCTCCCGTGAGTGGCGGGCCATTATTGATACAATGAAATGACCATTGGTTCTCTCTTGATCAATCATCAAAGGCATTATTGGGAGAACCTTTCCTGAAAGCTCCAGAAGAGAAACAGTCTCCACAAGATGCATTCTGCATTCTTTCGGTAGCTTCCTGGCTCATCACAAAGAATACTTTACCGTACAGCTTTTTAAAAAATTATCAGTCCATTTGTGATAAATAAAAAAGAAAAGAAAAGGGGCACGTCAGGGTGGGTGGTACGAAAGCCCACATCCTTTTGTCTGTGAGCCTGAAAAACAAAATGGCAATGTCACATGTCATTAAGGATTCATGCGCATAATACGGCACCTCTGCACAGAGCCACAAAACGTATATAATATGGACAGTTACAATTCCACTCAAACTACAATCGTCCCCAATAGTAGTACCCCTATCTCCCCGGAATATTGTACCCAACACGATTCAAAGCAGTCTGGCTGGAGAGATCACAGAGCTCCTGAGACTGCATTCCATAATATCTTTTATTTTATTTTTACAAAGTCTTATTCCCCAGCTTGAGTGGACGAAGGATTCTGGTCCAGTTTGCGGAGGTTCCACGCACGTGCTTTGCTGGGGCCCAGCCGAGGTTGCACCCAGGGTCATATGTGGGTGGCTGAGGAGGGGGCGATGTCCCCCACATTCTCCAAGCACAATCCGTCCCCACCCCCCAGTGAGGTGCATGGGTCGACTCCGCTGCTCCGTCTCCACCAGCCGATTGGGGCTGCAGGAGGGTAAGGGTTAGGGTTAGGGTTAGGGGTTGGGGTTAGGGTTGGGGTTAGGGTTAGGGGTTAGGGTTGGGGTTGGGGTTGG